>NC_062273.1:27084179-27384179 GCF_916048215.2 Malus sylvestris | reverse complement strand
GCCTACATTTTCGGCAAAAATAGAAAAAACCAATTTTTTTTTGTTCGATTTTTGTTGAACAAAAAAAAAACCAGAAAAATGAGATGAATTTCATGTCTAACACATGTAGAACACAACAGGTTAATGTGGAGCGCGACTGTTTGACTCCATACTTAGGACAACCTGCTCAGATATCATGAACAAAGTTGAAGTTTTACCATAAAACTAATTAGTTATATGGCGATTACCCCTACTTACTTATTAGTCAATGGAAGGTTCGTAGGATTAATTTTCAACAAAACCGCAAAAATAAAAAACTTGGTATCAATCTCACTACAATCATCCTAATATCCGTATGAGTTGAGCAAAGTGAAAACTGTGTGCCGTTAAACCAACTAATCACGTGAACAAACCACGTTTGAACATTTGTGTGAATGGTAAAATAAAAGGGGTGTGATATCCACACACCCGTTTTTACTTCTCTCACACCTTTTTTATTTTCGGCCGTCGGATCGGATGAATTGAAGAAGATCAATGGACAGAAATTAACAAGGGGTGTGTGAGAAGTCCACACACCCCAAATAAAATCCACAATTAATCAACTAAAATCTCAAACCTAATCTTGTATTTAAAATTTCAAACATCCTTTTGTTTTTCTAAAAGACAAAATCACATCACATTCATTCCCATAATTGTATTAATTTCATTGAAAAGCAAAAGTTCTTGGGTCACTTTAGGAAATTGCATTCAAAGCACCAATCAAATCCTCCCAATTTTGCAACCCAAAAAAGTAAGAGACAAATCTCTAGCTTAGTTGTCCACCTGCCACTTTCCTCTAGCAATACGCCACGTGTCGCTCTCCCAGCGGCGGTTGCAAAAATCCAAATCACCGCGCGACCCTTCATATACCTCATCCCTATCGCTACTCCCTTCCCGCACCACGAGGGGTATTCTCCGTAATTACGATCACATACTTGTCTCTTTTCGGTATTTCCCTTCTCGGACAAGCCACTTACAAAAAAGCCGAACCCTACGTCGCCCCTTTTCTTCAATCGCCGCCTCTTTAGTCGATCTCGATCATTTCTTCGCCCCGATTCCATCTCCTTTTTTTGTCCCGATCCTGAAATTGATTTCAGATTCGGTCAATTCGTCCTCTCGGCTCTCGACCGATCCCAGTTTTGTTTTCAGCCGTGTTCCCAATCCGATTCTAGGGTTAGGGTTTCAGAAAATATTCGATCTTCTTCTTCGTTTGTAGATCTGACACAAAGGTTTATCGGATTAGCGATTTTTTCGCCTTCCGCTGTAATTTTTTCCGATTCTGTAAATTATTTTGAATTCTTTTCGCGTTTAGGTTTTTTTATTTCTGGGTTTCGATCCGTATATCTACAGTCCTTTGAGGTTCTTTTATAGCTCATCAGCTGTATTTGTTGGTAGATCTGGGTACAATTTCTGGGATTTCGTACAGAATTCAAGATCTAGGGTTAGGGTTTTAAAACATTTGGGGCTTTTCGTGGTTTAGTTAAATTGGGTTGGGGAAAAGTCAGGTTGATTCGATTAAGCTCGGTTTTTCCCTTTGGGTGCGTCAAATCAAGAGCTTCTATCTTCCAATTCAGCGATCTGCTTCATATCTCGAAGACTTTTTTCTGAGGTATAAACCGAGTTCTTTTGTTTATTTATGATGAAATTGTTAGTTTTTGCATGCTAAATCAATTAAAAAGTTCATTTTTTTCTTGCTCAATTTTGTGATGTGATATGGGCATCCTGTTTTTTAGCTAAAAGGGGCACCCTTTGATTAGAAATAAAGCAGCAGGTCATATTTACCAAATTGCCCTCCTTTACTATCAGTGGTGTCTCTTTTATGTGGAGGGTCTTACATAATTGGCCCCACAACGCCCTTTAAGGATATCAAATATAGTTGTAATTTTCTTACGGAAAGTCAAAATTTTGATGGACTTGTAGTCATATGGTGTAACTGACAGAGGGAACTATAGTGTCATTGTTTGGGAAATAAATGACTTTCAGAAGTAACCATTTTTAGCGGGAAATGTCCGTGTTTGAGGTATCTGTTTGTGTTTGCTTTGTTTCGGAAGTGCTTAATTTACGTACGTAATTGCTTCAAACTGTTAAGGATGCGTTTATGTGAATCGAAGCGAGTTGATATAACATGAACTTATGGTATTTGATATGTTTTGGATGAGGTCTTGCTTGTTTTCATTGTAATGAAACTTGTGTTGTGGTGCACCGCCTCTGCTATCCGAGTGATAGAATCATGCAATTGTTGGAAGACCATTTGTACTTGATTAATTTTAGGTGTGTGTATGTAATAAAAATGTCTCTTGGTGCTTCCCTCTGGATACGTAGAAACGTAGGTGTAAAATGCTTTTAGGCATTTCTTTTGCATTTTATGATTTGATCTAAGCGTTTGTTATTTCTTTTGTGCAGTTTAATATGGTGCAGAAACGATCACTCGATGACGAGGAAATATTTGTTTCTTTCAAGCACCCAAGACAAGTGGGACATAATAAAGAGCTAGTTTCTTTCTCAGAATCTGTTTTTCCTGGAGATGTTTCTGAGGAACCAGAGACTTTAGGTGAGGGTCTGTGATTTCTAAAAAGTATTATGTGGAACCTCTGGAAGAGGGATAAAATTGTTTGCATGTTTTCTCGTTTGTGCATGCGTCGGATAGTCTGAATGTGTCTGTTTCTGAGTCCACCTTGTCCAGCCCTGTCAATGTTCGTGAGTTTTTCTAATTCGATGGATTTTTAATTGTCAAACTCAGTCAAATCATTTTTCACTTCGTTCTCAATTTTGTCTGTAACTAATATGGTCACATAAAAACAGCCTAATGCGATTCTGCTGTTTCCAGTTTACTTTTTGGTTTGAACTCTTGAAAAAAGTTTGATGTTTGATTGGTAGAGAATGGATGTGCAAAAGACAATAATAGAAGTGAAGAGGAGATTTCTGATGACAAATTTTCTGGTCTTCCAAAAGGCGGTGAGGATGTTGAAACCAGCGCACCTAGAAGCTTTACCATATCCTCATGGACCACTAGCAGCAATAGTGGAGAGGATTCTCTGTTTGAAGCATCATTTCATGGGTCCTTTTTCCCTGAGTACTTCAATCATGAACGTTCAATAAGGACCTTGACTCAATTTGAGGATATTTATTCTGTTCTTTTGGATCACCCTCCTCGGAAGTCTGCCTCCATTGGACCAGAGCATCAAGCTGATGTTCCACTGTGGGGTGCACAAGGAGCCCATAATAATTTTGACCTTGAGGATGAGAAACGGCTAATGGGGACTTGTGTAATTCCAATGCCTGATTCTGATACTGAATTATTTACTGACACGGGTTGCATAGTTGGAAAGGGCAGAATTGATTGCAGCTGTGAAGATGGAGAGTCTGTTAGATGTGTCAGGCAGCACATTTTGGAAGCAAGAGAGAAACTTGTAAAGACCATCGGGCCAAAGAGATTTGAGGAGCTAGGATTTAATGACATGGGAGAGCAAGTGGCACAAACTTGGAGTGAAGAAGAGGAGCAACTATTCCACCGGGTTGTCTTCTCAAATCCAACATCTTTGGGCAAGAATTTCTGGGAAAAACTTTCAACTGTCTTCCCCTCCAGGACGAAAAAGGAGATTGTCAGTTACTATTTCAATGTCTTTATGCTTAGGAAGAGGGCAGAGCAGAACAGGTATGACCCAATGAATATTGATAGTGACAGTGATGAATGGCAGGGGAGTAATGATTACGGTGACAATCAACCCTCTGTGACAGAGGATGAGGACTCGGTGGTTGAGTCTCCTGAAGGTAGACGTGTTCCTGGTTATAAGCGAAATTGGAAGGATGATTTGGAAGTGCTTGATGAGGACGATACGGATGAAACTTGTGATGAAAATGTTGATGTGGATATGTTTGGGCGGGGACCTGAGCAAATTTTAGATAGATGCTACGGGTTGGTTGACAACTGCAGTTCCTGTCCCATAGCTCAGCTTCAGGATAAGATTTCCTGGGATGAAAAGGGAGATCAAGAAGTCCAAGATGATTCATGCACGTCCTTTGATGCAGCCGTGGCTGCTTCGCAAGAGAGTCAGCGGAAGTCTGAGAACGGGAATCATTGGTCGGGTAGTTTTAACCGCGGTGACCACGAATTTGTCTTGGAGCCTTGTGATGCCAAAATCTGGGATGCTGGGTATATGACTTGCCCTAAAAACAAGGTTGACTTCTTGCCAACTAGCAACATGATTGAAGAGGTTTTCGGGAAAGAATCATGGAATCACAAAGCAAGGGATGGCAAAAACTTGGGCTAGTGTTGCATGTCCTTCGCCGAGATGGTTTCCGGAAATGTTCATATTCAAGAGGTCCACCTGAAAGTTTTTCCTCCGAAACAGTTTTACTAGAGTCGAGTTTTCCCTGTGTACATTAGATTTCTTGGGAGATGGAAGCTCGCTGTCCCTGTAACATAGTGTAAGGTGATTTGTTGTTTAGGTCTCTCTTTTATTAGCTGGTGTGGAAATGTAAAATTCCCTTCAAACCTTTAGAAGGAGATCCAGATCGTCATCCTTGTAGGGTTGTCCTGAAAATATACCGATAATGTAAGTGTAACGGTCATCTTCATAGTAAGTTACCGCGATGTAATTTTGAATTATCTTCCTAATGAAAAGTCACCGAGGATTTTATCCCTCATTGTTCATTATAATCTTGTATTGTTATGAAGATGAAATGCAACTTAAAGCGGGAGTTTAGGTCAGTCGGTTAAGGTAGTGTATTCATCTTGTTTTGTCCGAATTCAAAACCTACTCTACGAGGACATATGAGTGGTTTGTAACTTTATAACACGGTCCGAAAAAGAATTGATGAGTGCTGAGGTGAGATTGCAGCAGCCCGGTGCTGCACTATGGAAGAGGAAAATGTTCTCTCTCTAACAAAAGCATAGAATGTTTCACTTGTGCTAATTATTTGAAAATTTGAGAACTCCATAACCATCGAACAGCTGATTATCGACCGCAAATACTGTCAGTATTTAGAAATTCTTTGTGCAAGACATCTGACGTTTCTTTTGACAAAAAACGGATTTTGTTTTGACAACACCCTGAATCCAGATCAATTTATGGTGGAATGGAAAGCAATTTCTGTCAAAAAGTAACAGCAAAGCTATTGTGTCGTTTTGTATGAGATAATCTATGATACCATCACCCACATGGCTTTGGATAAGGGGGGAATATGCAGTGCAGCAGCTAAATACTATGCAGTACACTAAACCAGTAGACCTCTTGCTTAGTGAGCTGAAAAGCAACGAATAAACAAGGTTAAGAACTTAAAGACTGATTAAGTGCTAAACCCAAAGCAGAAGCCCCTTCCAACCAGAATAGTTAGCCAAGTAAGAGGAGTTCTCACATGATGATTTTAAAATGACGCTAACACGAAGAGAGATTGAGCTAACACACATAATGGGTTAGTCATAACTAAATATCGAACTCGATACAATACACTATCGTCATTAATGCGAGTTGAACTATCAGTAAATTGTAATTAGTTTGTATATTCTTTCTTTTTGAAGTCAAATATATTGACTCATTTGAGTATCCCCTAAGCATTGCTGGTGAGTGCTTGATCACTAACACATGTAGCATTATTACTTTTGAAGAAAGATATGCATCTTTATGATTCGTCCATAAATTTATTTATATATATATATATATATAGAGAGAGAGAGAGAGAGAAGCTAGTGGATTTTGTAGTTGCTTCATGATACACAATCACACAGTGGCGTAGACAAAATTTTAGCTCTGAAACGCTCTATTGATTTGTGTAAAAATTGTTCAAACATGTAGTGAGCAACCGATCAACATCATTTGAGTATGGTATGGTGTCCTCCTCAAAACTTACAAGCGACAGATTGCCTGAATTTCATAAGAGCCACCAACTTCAAATCAAACTTGATGAAAGAAATTAAAGTAAAAAAATGTTGGATTGAGGCTATGAGCCTACGGAAAACCTTGAAATTCATAAGCATAATACTAAACTTTTCTACTTGAAACAAAAAAAATTCCGAATAGATCTAGGACTATTTTAATCTTTTCATGGCTCTGCCTCTACACTCACGCATTCATATATCACTACGTAAATATATAAGAAAAAAAAATTAAAACAAATCTGATTGAGATTGCACAAGTTTTTTCGGTAGATGCACTGAATTTTTAGTTATTTTGTAATTGTGAAGCTGTTTAGCAGTTACTAATTATGATTAATCAATAGCAGCATTCGAGTAAAAAATCCCCAACCGCCAAGACTATTAGCTTAATTATGACTTAATTAAAGCTTAAGATATGCTTAATTATAGTTCGTACAACTTTTTGATGATTTTATATTTTTTGATCACTGGTATCAAATTGGTGTCGGCCTGGTTGTCACATGTTTGCTTCATGCAGGGAAGGATATCATCTATCTATTATCTCTACTAATTAATAATTTTTTTTGTCAACCAAAAGAGGGTGAAAAGATAAATTAGTCTTCTATCACAAAAAAAAAAATGATGGGCAATAATGTAATTTCATAGGTCCAAATTTTACTATTTTTTATTGAAACCTCATCTATATGCGATGTTAAAATACATCCAATATTTATAAAAAAATATAAAAAATAAAAAACCAAACTCCCCCACGTTCCCTCTCTCTCCCTCTCTCATTCTTATTTTCTAAAAAAATGTGTTCATACACACAAAATGTGTAGGCAAATGCTACCTAAAGAGAACACAAAAGATGAATAGTGCTTTGGTGTCATAATGCTTTACCAAAAAATTAATTGGACAAAAATGCCCCCAAAACAAAAAACTTCAAAGGCATCCCAAAATAATGCATCAAATAAAGTAAGGGCATTTTCATCATTTTAATAGTATTCTTTTAATAATGAATGATTTTGTGGTTTTTTTTTTGTTTTTTTGTTAAATTAGTACCTTACAATAGGCTAGCAATAATGTAATTCAATTTATTTATTTTTAAACACGTTCAAAACATCTTAAAACCCGTATAATGCAAGTTATAAATTCACACACGGATAATAATGTGATTAAATTAGTTGTCAAATGATTTTTTTTTTTTTTGTAACAAACTATATTATCTATACTTCAAATATTTGACTTTTCTTCTAATATGATTTAAAATGTGTTAGTCACGCGTAGCATGCCGTGATTAAAAAAATGGGATGTGCTATCTTCACACCTCATTTTACTTCTCACACACCCTTGATAATTTCTGTCCGTTGATCTTCTTCAATTCATCCGATCCGATGCCCGAAAATTAAAAAGGTGTGAGAGAAGTAAAATGAGGTGTGTGGATATCACACCCCCTAAAAAAATACCTTTTGCACGTGCGTGAGCGCGTGCATGAAGGCCAGTGTTCATTATGCCTCTCAACCAAATTAGTTTATCTTATTTTCTCATTAAAAAAATCAGAATATGCATACAACATATGTACACACATATGGATATAGGGATAGATGAACATTGGGACTAAGGTGATCTCAAACTCAAATCAGAATATGCATACAACATATGTACACACATATGGATATAGGGACGGATGAACATTGGGACCAAGGTGATCTCAGACTCTCAAATTACTTGAAGTTTAGAAAATATACATGTAAAGGTCTTTCGAGGATCTTCGAATGTTTGGTACGGGTCCCTTTTGTGCTTACCAAGTATTTGATGTAATGACTGCTAAGTATATCTCAATAGGTTGTGTCGACATCACTCAACAAATTCTTTATATATCACTTATAATTGCTTCACATATGTCGATATATGTTGACTTGTGCGCAACATGATTTGGCTGCCGACAACTAGCACACTAAGTGTTCAACAAAATACATCTATGAATAAACTATATTTTTTTGCGCACTTTACTCTTTATTTCTATTTAACTTGTATTTTAACACCCGAAACTCTCAAAATTTGAATTATGAATCCACCATTGTATATGCACTATTTATTTCTAATACCTCTTACCTTAATCCTTTTTATTTTATAGAATCGAACGCTAAACTTATTGCAATTCTAACTCCATTCATGTTTTTTATTGTAAACAAGTTTGAGATCGTCATGTTCTGGTTCATGCGAGTTGTTGTGATGAATGATTCAGCACTTTCTAATTTAATTTAGCATAAAAGAGTTAATTGTAATAACAGATACTGAACTATATCCCGAGTTGCATTTTCGTCCTTAGGCTGCTATCTAGGAGAGATTTTTTAGTGTGATTGAAATACGGTGTGGTACACCACATGTCACTATACAAATTATGAGATATGTGTATTAAAAAGTTAATAACTTAAATATTAAAAAATTTCACCATTTATATGAAAACACGTGAAGTACCACTCATATTCCGATTACAATAAAAAATTTCTCGCTATCTAGCTACAAATATTTGTCAATCATATTTGTGGAGTCCATGTGGATAAAGTGGGCAGTTCAACAACTAGTTGCAACTTGCAACCGGACATAGATTACAAGTCTCCTTAGAGCAAAAAAAATCAAAATGTGGCTGCCAGAAAATCAATTGCTTTCTGCAACTCTATGCACTTTTCTATCATAATCCATCAAAAGTTGAAACGCATAACCACAATAGCAGGCTAGCAGCATGTCATGTTTAATTATTAGGTAAGGTAGACTGGAATGCTAAAGCATTGCAACATCCACTTAGCTAGCTGTTGGGTTGATATCACCAAATTTCATAACTAGGTTAAAGTGCCAAATTAAGTATAGTAATAAAGAAAAACTTGTGTATGGACATTCCGACCACGTGCTTTTCGTAAAATAGCTCTTATAAAAGCATGAGATCCTCTGTATTTTAGTCTAATTCAACCCCATGATGTTTCACCTGGTGTGAGAACTAGCATAGTCAAACAGTCCCGCTAAAGTTTTCCTTTAAGTCACGATGGTTTAAAAAAGTTGGTGTTGGATGTTGAGGAAATAGGGGAACGAAGTAAGGAAGCTTCGGAAAAGCATTAAGAGCCAAATTGGGCATCTTCTTATCTTATTACTCTTACAGTTAACACATTACAAGGCATGGCAGAAAGGAGTGGACTGTGGCCATTCTTTCATTTGAAGTGATCATTCGATTTGAGCATCACTTATGAAGGGCCATCTCTCTTGACTCTCAAGTCAAGTTTTATGTGGGCTACCATACATATCTCATATACATTTTTACGTATACATGTATGTATACGATCTCTCTTGATCTCAACGACATCGGACATATCAACAGTTAGGACTTTGGCCACTGCCGCAACTTGTGTAGGGCAAGCGCATAAGCTGCACGTAAAAGAAACGTTAAGATCTTCCTTCCTACTTGCTTGTATGTACGTATAATATGACCAGAGGGGGCGTTGAGGGGGAGCGAAATGTGCATTCACACATGGTCCTAAATTTGAAGGGGCCCCTATTGTAAAGATAAAACTGTTTTTGATTATTTAGTGAAGGTTATGTTCGTAGATCTTTTTACTTATCATTAAGGACATTTATAAACATGCAATCAGTGAGTGCCAATGTTTGTTTTTATTATTATTTTTTTTAAACAAACGATATTATCTACACTAAAGGGGGTGGGGGAGTGGACTAAGCTTCACAATGGGCTAACAATAATGTGGTTCAAATTCACATTTGACGATAATTGAACCTAAGACCTCTCACTTCCAAGTGAAGAGAAATGCCATTACACCATAGTACTAAGTGGCTTTGTTTTGATTTAAGTGAATATTTTCTAGTATCAATACATTGTCATACTTTTTTAAAAACTTAAAACTATCTTAAGGATGGCCCCTTTTACAAATTTTGCACAAAGACCCCAAAATCTCATAGACGGTCCTGAATATGACATCTCGTGGGTCGATTAAAAAAAAATAGAAGAAGAGAAAAGAAATGTAGGGTTTACAGCTAAACATTGTACTACACTGGTAATTAAAGAGCCGGCAAGTAGGGCACAAAGGAAGGGGGAGTTACGCAGTTAAGTGTGGTTAAGGGTGTGCTAATAAGACATTCTAATTACGATTAGAGCAATGAAAGCCGGCAGCAGGCTCCTCCACCACCAATAAAGAGGCCGGCCAACACCGGTAGTATGGCCATGCTAGCTGCCCCATTTCTGACCTTGGTGTATGGCTGCACCTACAATCCAGACTTGCAGCATGTACAACGTACTTGCATCATCAAGTTAGTTTTTTTTATTTTTATTAAAGTAATTAATCAAGAAGATCTATACGTCTGTTAATTATCAAAACTATGGTCCCTAAGCTAGCTACTTCTGTTTAATTAAACCCTATATTTTAGGAATGATCTTTTCTTTCTAATCGACGGGACATGATGATTGGAACATGAGACGTTTTTTGACACTCAAAAGAGAGATACCATTAAACTAAAAACTAGTTGGTTAGATTAGTAAACTAAAAATTAGTTGGTTAGGTTAGTGTGTACATTGTACATTAGTTGTTATTATATGTTCGATTATTCTTCTAATACAATACATTTTCACAGACCCCTGTAGCCTATTAATTTGACCTCTATATATATGTAACATATATTTTGATCAAGTGGCTTGTGAGCAGTACATCCAAATATATCCACTGAAAAAAAAAAAAAAAATCCTCCTTAAAAATGAATCAACCAGTGGCAAAGTCACGGCAATCAATCTTTTCGGGATTAAAAAGACTCATAGAGGCATTTCAGTCTCTTACTGACATCATTACCATGAATCGAACCCAAAATGACTCGTGTAAAATACAGACCTAGAATGTGCCCTAACCACAAAAGCACCCCGTATTGGTTATCCACTTAATTAGGATTCATAAAAAGGATAAACTATATATATATTGGTACTGGAAAACAAAATAAGACCATCTCCAAAGGAGATATCAAATATGCCAAATAGGATTAAAAGATATTTAAGTGTTCTCCAATAGATATGCCATATATGATGTGGCATGTGAGTCATTTGACTCATTACTTTCTAGCTGCTCCCATTCTTTATACTTAATTTTTCCTTTTTGTTAGATAGTGTTACAAATTCACTACATGTATCAAATATATGAAAAAAATATATATTTTCCCAATTAATTAATGAATTTCCATTATAAAGTTTATCTGCCAGATTTGTATATCAGTATTACAACTTATAATCTACTATATAGATGAAAATATTGATGGGTTTTTTGCATGCCAGATATGCTTGTGGTGCAAGTTATATGGTAAAATATAATCAGAAATAACTTATCAGAGATCATGGTTTACCAAACTCTTGTGGTTATCCAGAAATTTCAAAGGTTACCTACCAAAATATAATTTTCTGCATCCATGCATGGTAAGGTTAATTAAGGTTAATCATTTGATCATTTTTGACCGTTGGAGTAAAGTTGGTTTTTAATAATTAAGGACTATCGTGTAGGATTCATTATCATAGGGGAATTCGACGTAAGAACGAAATGTCTCTTTAGGTTACTTAACGTCATTTCTCTTCTTCTTTATCCGGATTTGGGACCGACAGTGTAAGATAAACTTACACATGGAGAGTTTTTAATAATAAAGGACTATCCAACTGTATTATTGATATTATTAATTTGATCTTATAGTTGTCCATACTTGGCGGATCTAGTTATCAATACGTCCCCTGGTAAATTTGACAGAACTCTTAAAAAAAGGACAAGGATTGTCTGCCCTTCTTGTTCCCATGCCTTTCTGTGCCCTCCTGTTTTGTGTGGTTACGGTTAAACCACGTTAACATTTTATATTTTTTTTATAGAGATAATAAGACAAAAATGAATAGTAATATAAAATGTTTGACGTGGCTTAACCGTGACCACACAAACAAGAGGGCATGGAAGGGTACGGAAACAAGGAGAGCAGACAATCCTTGTCCTTAAAAAAATTGCAATTAACCATTGCAAAGATTAACTGAATTATAATATAAGCATCTTATCAAACTCACCTGACGAGTAGCAGTGTGGAATGCTATGCTTTGGTTGCAACGGAGGGAACCGGATAGAGGATTTTATCTAGGGAACTTTAACGAAAAGCTTTCGGTACTGTTTATTTTAAAGAAAAATCATATTTTTTCACTAAAAAGTCAATTATGGTACTATTCACTTTTACCCTTTATTTTGTCCTTATCGTTAAAACTCAAAATTTTCAAATCATTTTCATTAGTTTTCATTTTTATCTATGAAACCGACCATGAAAATTAAATCTTGGAATTATATAAATATTATTATTAAATAATTGATCAATTGAACAATATTAGAGAGTGGAACCTTTCACTTGGACTCGGGGTGAGTTGAGGGTGTGGGGCCCCATTGCTTAGTAGCAAGACAAAGGAAAGAATAGTTAAAGGAGGAAGGCAGTTAATTTTCGCTAGGTTAAATGCTTGCAAAACCGTCAATGTATTTGATACATACGAATGTTTAAACGAATTTTAGTTCCAACTGATTCTTATTGGAGATGGTATTTAAAGATAATTAAGAACATGAACGGTTTGAAGATATACAATTTGAATCGTTAAAGTTACGTTTATGACAGCTGATGGAACAATAAGGTGCATGTACGAATACGCGTTTTCTTTTTTAAGTAGAGGTTCTTGAACCATAAGGATGCTGACCTGGACGAATCTCGGCCGTCGGATTTCGGGTTGCCGTAGGATCCTCGGTTGAGTACACGTGCTAGTATCTTTCCAATCCTTTACCTCAATTTAATCTTTTGCTTCCATGCATGGATTTCTCCTCCAAATATAGTCAAGTTCACAGATAGAGAGAGAGAGAAACTAGAGAGAGAAAGCGAAAGAGAAACAAACGCTCGCTCACTCACTCTCTCACTTTCCATTTTTCCTCTTTTCTTTGTGCTTGTTCGTCGCCATCGTCACCACCAACAAAGAACACAAAGAAGACAGCAGAGCAGAAGAGCAAAGCCACTGATTTATGTATTGTTTTTTTTTTTTCAACTTATATTTTTTCTAGTTCATGTTACATGGAATCTGAGATTTTTTTCTTTCTGGGAAAGTTCGAAACGCAGCAGCAAAGCTTTGATCTAATGCAATTCTCGGTCCGAGTTTTCACCTCGATTTTCTGATCGATTGTCTTCTGTTTCATTAGCATTTGTCCTGTTTTAGTGTAATGAGATCAAGAATCTCGGAGTTTTTCCAAATCTCTGTGATCAGATTCGAAGCTTTTCTGATCTGAATTTCCTTATCTGGTTGAGTTTTGATTCGAACCGATGGAAGAAGATCAAGAGTTGAAGTATGCGTGCAAGTTCTGCACCAAGAGCTTCCCCTGCGGCAGATCATTGGGAGGTCACATGAAATCTCACTTGACCAACAATTCGCCGGAAACAGAGGAAAAACTCAACATCGGCAGAGTTATGCCCTCGTCAGGCAACAATGGTAGTTCTGATTTCGGAGGAGGATCTCATCAGCAACCCGGTTATGGCCTCAGGGAGAATCCGAAAAAAACTTTGAGACTCGCGGATTTGAGTGAGGAAACTTCGTTTCTTCTGGACAAGTTTTGTAGGGAATGTGGCAAAGGGTTTCAGTCTTGGAAAGCTCTGTTTGGTCACATGAAGTGCCACTCAGAAAAAGAAAGAGTTTCGATTGAGAGCTTTGAAGAACATGAAGGTTCTTGGACTAGCCAATCAGACAACGAAACTCCTACTGCCGCTGCTCCCAATCGGAGAAGAAGATCGGGGAGAAGAAGAACAAGGTACATGGGAGCAACAACTTCCTCTTCTAATTTTTCAATTGCTAATGCTTCTGTTCCTACTACTACTTCCTCTGTTTCCGAGACTGAGCAGGAACAAGAAGAGGTTGCTATGTGTTTGATGATGCTTTCGAGGGATTCAAGTCACTGGGGCGGGTTAAAATTAGTACCTCATAACTCTCCCGAAGACAATTCAGGGTTCTCAGATTCTCCATCATCAGTCAGAACAACCTGGGTTGCAGATATTAAGGGTAAGATTGATGAAACTTTGAAACTGAAGAACAAACCCACTAAAAAGGTATGGGAGCCTCGAGAATTCGAGTCCCTAGCAGTACTAGAAGGTAGAAAATCCAAGTTTTGCTCCTCTGATGGCGGGTTTTCAAAGAATGATAAATTGGGTTCCAACAAGTACAACTCAAGCAAGAGAAAGATCAGAGAGGCTTGTGATTTCGAATCGAGGTCGGTTAAGTCCCCGAAAAAATCGAGTACTAGTAGAGCTGATGCTTTGGATTCTGAAGTAGTAGTATGCAAGAGTTCACAAAAGAGAAGCAAATTCGAATGTACTACTTGCAACAAGGTTTTTCGATCGTACCAAGCTCTCGGAGGCCATAGGGCAAGTCACAAGAAGATCAAAGGATGCTTCGCTTCGAAGATCGAAGGCAGCGAAAACACCATGGAAACCGACATCTCCCCTGAGTCTTGCTGCAACAATGAGAACCCCATTGAGCAAGAAATAGCTGAGAGCAGTGCAAAGAGTACAAAAGGGCATTCCTGTCCAATTTGCTACAGAGTTTTTCCGTCAGGGCAAGCATTGGGAGGGCACAAGAGATCCCATTTGATTGGTGAGGCTAAAATTACCACCAAAACCCTAGTGATTCAGAAGCCTGCAGCACCTGAAGCGAGAGACTTTCTTGATCTCAACCTTCCTGCTCCTGTGGAGGAAGAGAGCAGTAGCAACCATGATGCAGCTGCAGCAGCATTTAAGCCATGGTGGGTTGGAAGGAGCAGCCATAAGCATGAGGCTGCCCTTGTAGGCCTCATCTCCAACTGAGTTTCAAGTCTTTTGGCCATGGATTCTGATAGGGAAATGATCTCCGCACTCTCAGTTTGTCCTCCTGCACTCCTCCCTTTTATTCTCACCATTTGATTGAATAAATCAAATAACAGTCAAGCGAAGAAGGAGAAGAGTGCGGATGGAGAAAAATGGAGCGCGGAAATTAAGATTCTTCCAATAAAGGTTGAAGAGTGTTGAGATACATATTTTCTGGGCAGTATAATTCATTAATTCTTTACAAATATTAGGGTTTGCTGAGGCATTATTGCTGCTAATTTGCCTTCCACTTTAGGCCTTACCAAGTTTCAACAGTTTCATATTTATCACCATAGCCAATTCGGTTATACCATAAATGTTATTTCCTCTCTAAGATTCAGGCACATTGATTTTGTTTCACCACAAAACTTCAATACTATAATTACGTTTCAGTTTTGGAGTAATTATGAGATCTTGAGAAGAATTGTTCCTTGGAGAGCGTAGTATGATATGAAGTTGTAAGAGGCGTTAAAGAAAGTTACTGTCTCGTTCGCCTCTATGGTAGGAGTCGGGGCCTGAGAGGGGACATTATACCATGTAGCAGATGTCAATGTTTGAGCTAGTTATCTCCAACTTGCAGGTTTAGTCAATAAAAAGTTACGTGATAACATAATATTTGGTTTAGAGTGCGGATAGTTGAAAACATACGAGAATTGCTTATGAGTGAGTGAGGTATTGAAAAAGTAAAAATTAGGATGGTATGTGAAGTCACAGAGAAACGAAGAGATGCAAAAGAAATTCAAAATGTACACAAATATGAAACATGTCATGTGAGCTAGTTGAAGGTGGTTGTGTAGTCACCTACCATTAAACATGACAAACCATCTCATCTCACTTCTTTCACAAACTTAGTATGGCAAGTCATGCTAATATTTCTCTACTTTTAACTACAACTATGCTCACTACTAAAAAGACAAAATAAAAATTAATTATTTTTAATGCAAGCGATATTATTATTCTAAACTAGATCAAGAGAATGAAGAAATTTCGGATCTAGAACACAATCAATTAGAGAGAAATGCCCCGTCCACTGAGGCAATCTGCCCGTACAATAATTATATATGTGTGTGTATAATTTTTAAAAAGTCTTTGGACCACTACAACTAGAACGGTAATTAAGCAAGTATAAAGTCAGCTTAGCACGCGACCTTTGATAATGATTTATATAATATGAGACGGATCCGCGACATTATTTTTATTACACAATTGTTGACGTACGTTTTTATGAGGCTCATTTTATAATGTATTTCAATATTATAAACAGTCTATCATTTAGAACATCATTTATAGATCATTCTTATAAAAAATTAGACAAATCGAAAATCACTAAGACATTCATTTGTAGTGAAATATACAGTTCTATAAAGAAATCATAAACTCTTAATTCAACGGTCATATGGTTCAAATTCAGGTGATTTTTGGTAAATATGATCTCGAGAGAAGATCTAAAAGATAGACAGTACGAAATGATGAAATTACGAAAAGAACTGAAAAAAAAAATGTGTAAAAAAATAATACCACATATCCGTCTCTTTTATATAAATATAAATCTTTAAATTTATGTGGACCACTACAACGAGAAGTGTATATAAGCATGTATAAAGTCAGTTTAGCACGCGAACTTTGATGCCATCAAATTAACGGCAAATGGGTTTTGATTTAGGTGGCCAAGGCTACTAAAGCACGTAATAGTTTTGCCCTAATTTATGAGTGATTTTTCAGTATGACCGTCACACGAGGTGGTATACTATGCGTATTTCTATATAAATTGTGAGTTATATGTGTTCAAAGATTAATAACTTAAAAATTAAAATTTTCCACCACTTGCATAAAAACACGTGGTGTATCATCCGTATTCCCGTCACAACTAAAAATTTCTCCTAATTTATCAAATTCTATACCAGTTTTTGGCTTTTAGTCATGGGGTTTGGTTACCTTTTTGTTAGAGCTAAACATCTAAATTCTGTTCAGCTTTTAATGCAAGGGCGCTTCACAAATTAACTTCCCGAAAACTCCATCTTAGTCAAAAACACTTAGAACACCGTTTTGATTTCCGACTCAACTGTTATTTGCACCTTACTAATTTTGCAAGTTATCAGCTAAGTGATGGTTTTCTTTTATGTAGTTTGATTTTTAATGTATTTTTTACGACAATTAACAGTTGTTGAGAGGACTACACTGATCATATATTAGTTTTTAAGTTTTTTTGTGTGGCAATATTATGTCGAATTCAGAAGTGGTTGTTTCACTTTGCTCTGGTAGCTGGCAGTTGGTAGTGCTTTGTCAAGAAAGCATAACACATCAATAATGATAATATAGAGAAAAGAGAAATTTTCGAGTGTGCCAGACCACGGCTAGATATATCATGTCTCATAATCTATTATCCAACCACTTATATTATAATACTTAGTCTACAATGCTCCATCAGCTGCAACAAATGCCATAATTGGGCAAACGAAAAACCCAGGAGCCGTGTGCAATAGCCAAACAGTTTTTAGTTCTCATCTCGCCGGTCAAAACGTGTACTGTGTGCAATGGCCTCTAGTTGCTACTTCAGCTTCAACTTGTTTCTTAACCATAGCAGCGTGCTTCTGATCGGCGAGATGAGAACTAAAAACTGTCTGGCTATTGCACACGGTATAGGTTTTGACCGAACTAGCTGTTGCTCCTCTAGATATGACCTTTTTCTTATTCGTCTCCAAGTCTTCTTTTGGAACCTGCGGCTGGGAAGCCGTTGATGACCCAGCTTCTGGGTTTTCCGTTGGCCCAATTATGGCATTTGTTGCAGCTGATGAAGCATTGGAGGTCAAGACACTCCCATCATTCTTGGACTTTCCCAGTTGCTCCAAGTTCTTCTTATGTTTCTTTCCAACTAGTGTGCGACGTAGGCATCGTTGCTGTTACAATTGATTTTGCAAACTTCACACCATGCAGATTGAACAAGCTTGACTTTATTTGGGTCTTTCTTCCATATTCCATTGAACTGAGATCGAACTGCAGCGATATATGGCCCGCCATCTAGAGCCATTAAGCTGGCCTACACAGTATATGGAAATAGTACTAGTAAGTAATATAAAAATTATATGATGCATGGAAGTAGACCTCTACTGCAAATCTATCAACACTTAAATTTCATATGCCTATGGATTTTCCCAAACATGGATTTTCCCAAGCCCAAATACACTTTGTATAAAAAATAAAATAAGAATATTCTTCGTCAACATTAACCCAAGCCCAAATACACCCCGAGTCCAGCCCAGATACATAGCCCAAAACCAAAATCTTCCAACCACCTATAAGCAGTCCCTATGTACCTCTCTTTCCCGCACCAAAATTCCCATTTCTCTGAGTCTCTGCAAAAACCCACCACCCTGTGCGATGATAATCCCACCGGATTCCACCTTTCCTTCCGGTTCACAATCCCCAATCTTTATTCCTCCACAATATTCTAACAATTTTACCTATCAAATTCCCTATCCATTCAACCCCACTAACCCAATTTGGTCTTTTCCTCAACCGGTGGTTCCCTCGGCAGTAGCCGCCGCGGATCCAGCCTGTCACCCGCCCGGCACCGACCCGTATGACAATTCGGGCTTGTTCCCGTGGACCCGTGTCGGATTCCAAGGTCAGACGCCTTTTGGTGAAGACCCAAATGTCCGTCCGCAGAACTGGGTTGGCAAGCAAGCTGAACCTGTTCGATATGAAGCTGTAAGTTCTTCTCTTCAATTCAAGTTCGGGTTTTTGGTGCATTTTAAATTTGGGTTTTCTTGATTTTGTTGTAATGTAGTTGTAATCGTAGGTGTTTGATAGGAACTTGGATTTGTGATCGTAATCTGTTTTGGAATGGAATTTGAAGGTTCGACCTTGAGTTTTGGTACTTTTGGATTATGTGGAAATTTCGATTCGGTTTCTTGTTACTGAAAGGCACTACTTGTTTTTGTGTTTACTTGTATTGAGCTTTCATCGCTTAAGAGTTCAATTCGATTTTTTCGTACTAATTTTATGTCGAATTTAGACCTGTAATTTTTCCCATTTGTTTGCATTGTTTTGATTTCGATTTTTGAAAGTCGTTGTTGGTGGTTTGCAGTCTATCAAATCTTTGAATGAGAGTATGACTGTGCCCTCATCGGCCTCGAATTCTTCGTGGAATAGCAGTTGGACAAATCAACCTTTGGCAAATACTGCTACAATGAACACTCCACAACCAACTGTGGTTGTCCAGTCCCTGCGGTGTGATGTCTGTGATATCTATTGTACTAGCAAACCAATTTATGAGGCACACATAGCGGGAAAGAAACACCAGAAGAAAGTCGCAATGCAACATAATCCCGGTGTGACTGCTGGTGCAGAATTGGAAACAAAGAGGCGTAAGATTTTGCGGGGCGGTTCAACAGTTGATTCTGTGAGGGTTTGCACCATATGCAACATTACTTGCAATAGTGAAGAAGTTTATAATAAGCATCTATATGGAAAAAGGCACAAGGCTCAGGTGAATAAAACAGTTTTTCAATAGCTTTCCTTTTAAGATTCTCCCGTCCCTTCTAGCAACCGATAAATCTTTTAAATGGTGGAATGCGTTTGCAACATTTGGTTTGTTTTTGTGCACCTAGTATAGGGGTCTTTAGGTATATGAAATTAAAGCGTTTTGATAGATTTGCAGTAGAAGTCCACTTCTATGCGTCATATAATTTTTATATTACTTACTAGTTCTATTTCCATATACTGTGTAGGCTAGCTTAATGGCTCTAGATGGCGGGTCATTTATCGCTGCAGTTCGATCTCAGTTCAATGGAATATGGAAGAAAGACCCAAATAAAGCCAAGCTTGTTCAATCTGCATGGTGTGAAGTTTGCAAAATCAATTGTAACAGCAACGATGTCTACGTCGCACACCTAGTTGGAAAGAAACATAAGAAAAACTTGGAGCAACTGGGAAAGTCCAAGAATGATGGGAGTGCCTCGACCTCCAATGCTCCATCAGCTGCAACAAATGCCATAATTGGGCCAACGAAAAACCCAGGAGCAGAGTCATCAAGGGCTTACCAGCCGCAGGTTCCAAAAGAAGACTTGGAGACAAAGAAGAAAAAGGTCATATCTGGAGGAGCAACAGCTAGTGCGGTCAGAACGTGTACTGTGTGCAATGTGGTGTGCAATAGCCATACAGTTTTTAGTTCTCATCTCGCCGGTCAGAAGCACGCTGCTATGGTTAAGAAACAAGCAGAAGCCGAAGTAGCAACTAGAGGCCCTATTACTGCTTCCTAAAACTCAAAATTCCGCGTTGAATTAAGTTTTGGATTTCTAATTGCTACTTCGGCTTTTGCTTTTTTCTTGACCATAGCAGCATGCTTCTGATCGGCGAGATGAGAACTAATATCTGTATGTTTGTTGCACACGGTTCACATTCTGACCGAACTAGCTGTTGCTCCTCCAGATATGACATTTTTCTTCTTCGTCTCCAAGTCTTGTTTTGGAACCTGCGGTTGGGAAGGTGATTAATAGGCTATTACAATCTCTCTTATTATATATTTTCTTACACATTTTTCTTCTTCAACACAACTATTTTATTTCTATCCTTTAAGTTTCCCCTAATTTACTCAATATAAAAATTGGAAATAAACAAGTGTTTATAAAAAAGATGAAACGAGTATGCGTAATTCATTGTTTTTTTTCTTTAAAATTCTAATAACTAAGATACGAATGTACTTAATAATACTCTTTTTCTATCTTAAGAGCATAAATCAAAAAGATATTTAGTGTGCTGAAAATACGGCATTGTAGATTAAGTATTATAATACAAGTGGTTATGAGACTTGATATATCTGACTGTGTTTGGGCACACTCGAAAATCTCTCCTTTCTCTGTATTATCATTATTTATGTGTTATGCTTTCTTGACAAAGCACTACCAACTGCCAGCTACCAGAGCAAAGTGAAACAACCAATTCTGAATTCCACAGAATATTGCCACACAAAAAACCTTAAAACTAATATATGATTAGTGTGGTCCTCTTAACAACTGTTAACTGTCGTAAAAAATACATTAAAAATCAAACTACATAAAAGACAACCATCACTTTCCTAATAACTTGCAAAAATGTAAGGTGCAAATAACAGTTGAGTCGGAAAACAAAACGGTGTTCCAAGTGTTTTTTACCAAGAACGGAGTTTTCGGGAAGTTAATTTGTGAAGCACCCTTGCATTAAATCATGGAGATTAGCACTAATCTACGTAGTGACTCGAACTTGGTTTCAGAGGGCGAGCACACTAATCTAGCAAATTTGAAATTAGGTAAAATTAACTATTTGAGAAATGCTAAAGAGATTCTTTCAAAATAAGGCTCTTCGTGAACTCTTTACTAACTCACAGTTTAACATCAATTTTCACGCCTATATCACACTATGTCCAAGGAGAGTTTTTAGAGTGAATAAATTCGAATTTGACAGAGCTTTATTTTTTAGGAAAACTAATGAAAAATGCTTGAAAACTTTGAGTTTTAACGATAAAGACAAAATAAATGATAAGTGAATAGTATTAGAATTGATTTTTTAGTATAAAAATTTGATTTTTCGTTAAAAGTGAACAGTACCGAAAACTTTTCGTTAAAGTTTCTTTGTTCTTTCTTCCTGACCCGACCTGACATATGACCGCTGAGGTGAGCTACCTGGCTCTACTCCGCCTTCGCCGGACCCACTGATACCGAAATTGAGTTGGCCTTTTTGCGAAACCCAAAACTTCATCATTTAAACAAAACGGTATCCTTCGAATTTCCCAAACTTCTCTCAAACTCCCAAGCTCAAATTCTGATTCGTTTCCCCCGAAACCCCTCCACCAACTCACCTCTGGTAAAGGTAGCAAAGCTTCTTACTTTACTCTCTCTCTCTCTCTAGCTTCGGATATTTCGATGGGTTTTGATTAAGATACCCTTTACAGTTCTCATATCTAATGGGTCTGTCCCAAATTTATCTTTTGCGAAATTTTCGATTAACTTTTTGTTTTGCTAAGAATTTGACTTTTTGTTTATTTTCAGATAATGTATTAGAATTTAGACCATGGCAATCTGCTTTTTCTTTAAAATTTTAATAAATAATTATGATTGTGCAGCCTAATTGATTGGATTAGAACATTTAGCGAGTTTTGTGGTGTGGGTAATTTTTACGATGGATGTTGATGTTGGTCTTGTGAATTTTAGATTTTGGGCTACTTGGGAGCTCAAATTATATAGCTTTTTAGTAATTGCACAAATGTCAAGCACAAGCAGCAGCAGTAGCAGCAGCAAGAGGAATAGTGAGAGCTCATTTGATGTTGAGGAACTCCTACAAATTGGGACAAGATGCAGAGAGGTGCGGTTTTTGTCTCTCTTTTTTCGGTGTAATTTCGAAGATGGATCATTTGGAATATAAGAATGAATATTTTCTTGGATATTGTCTAGCATGAGATATATTGGTTATGGATGTATTAACTATGTAGGTAAAAGTTTTACCGTGAATTATATCGTCACAAGCTGCTTGAGACAGTAACCTTTGCAACTCTGCTAGTACATTCCCATTTCATTGTATTAGTTGGTGTCTTGGTTTGTTCGGTATTACTGATTGTGGAAGTTGATAAATTTTGTTTATGCAGCTAAAGAAAGAGAAAGACATGTTGAAAGAATCACAATCCCAAAGCTTCGGGCTGATCAGGGTAATGTTCATGTTTTTATTTACATTCAGCATTTGTCAACTGCTGACGTCATTCACGCACTCCCTGTAGGGTTTCTCAGCCAAATTTATAACTTGTTTGTATTATGGATAAGTTTGAATTGCCCCCAGTGATGAAGTTTGTAGTGCTTACATCCACCGTTTCTGTGTTAAGAGAATGTGAGGCATGTGGGTGTAGTTAGGTTAGAGGTCTGTGGGTCTTTTGCTTCGTGCAAGAGTGCTTATCGACGCCTTATAATTTTTTGAGTGGCTAAGTTTGTTTTGCAGTTAAAGTGCCTTTCTTTAACACCAGATGCATGTTTCTCACAGTGGCACATCAATCAAGAAAATAATAGAACAAAATACGAAAAAATGAGGGCCGGGAGTTTGGGTAGTTTTGTTCATGTCTACAGATGTTAAATAAATGGGAAAATTATTGCAAAAGATGTCGTTGAAGCTTTAAGGAATTATTTTCTCTGGCAGAGTATCTGATTTCAAATTTGGTTCATTCAGAGATTAGAAGTGCATGTGAATTCATTATCAGAAGCCTGCACAGAAGACAAGAAACAAATTCAAATGTTAGAGAAAGAACTCAAGAACTGCTCTCAAGAAATAGGTAGTCATCTACTCTGACATTCATTTCCTGAGACCGTCAATTTCCTATGGTTGACATTATGAAAGATGCTTAAGAAAGAAAAAGATGCTTTGTATTTCAAAATTTGTAATTTGCAGTTTATAATCGATGATCTTTTGTGCTAGATAAAGTACCAAACTGTTGTAATTGTTTTGAATTTAACTCATCAAAAACATTTATCACAGATTACCTGCAGGATCAACTAAATGTAAGGAACACTGAAGTGAACCTCCTTGAAGAGCATGTACATAGCCTTGAGTTTAAATTAGCCGATATGGAAACTTTACAAAAGATGGTTGACGGTTTAAGGAATGAACTTAAGAAGTCCTATACAGATCGCTTGTACTTAATACAGGAACTAGAAAACAAAGAAATAGAGTTACGGAATTCAAATTTGTGCATGGAGAAACTAGAGGAGTCAGTTTCATCCATGTCATTAGAGTCTCAGTGTGAAATAGAGAGTATGAAGCTTGATATATCGGCCTTGGAGCGTAGCTGCTTTGAAGCTAAGAAAATACAGGAAGAAACTGTTCGAGAAAATACTAGGATGAGTCAGTTAATTCAAGATCTTGAGGTTCAATGTTGGGATGCAAAGAAAACTGCTGAGACTTTCGAAATGGAAAATAAGGAACTTAGGAAGAAGCTTAATACATCGGAGACAAATACTAGGATATTCTGTCAGAGAGTTGAAAAATGGCTGGAAATGGACAGAGATCAACTCGACACCGAGTCCTTGTTGTGTGAACTAGAGAGAAACCTTGAGTTGTCAGAGGAAATGAGGTATGCTACTATTTACAGCTACTTAATTCTTTACCGATTAACTTATATACCACGTTTCGTCAAGTATAATAACTAATATTATCACCGTAAAACACGGTTCATCTTTCCAAATTCATCTAAATAGAACTTTTTCTTAGTACTTAACTACTTATGTAGTAATATTTTGATGATTTTTCGAAAGCACGTATGGAGAAGTCTTGGGCCCCCTCTTTTCCAAACTGGCAATGGTAGTCACACCAGATGCAGCTTTAATAAAGAAGATGGAGAAGCTGTCACGTCAGATAGAGGAGTACGAAGTTCTTGTGAAGCAACTAAAGGTATGTATACCCAAGGAGGCATAAAACAATTTGTTTAACGGTGTTTATTAGAAAGTCTATGTACACTCTCAAATACAGCTTTTCTGACCGGTTGCATAAACTCTACATCAAGCTTTCCAGTGTGAATTCATTCAGTATTGTCCCTTCCGAGTTTTGAGGTTATATAAGTTAATTATATCTTCTAAGTGTTACATTACTTATGGTCGTTAGGAAGAACTGAAAGTGGAAAAGTTGAAGGCAAAAGAAGAAGCGGAGGATCTAGCTCAAGAAATGGCTGAGCTCAGATACCAAATGACAGGGTTGCTTGAAGAAGAGTGTAAGCGCCGTGCTTGCATCGAGCAAGCATCGTTACAAAGAATTGCTGAGTTAGAAGTACAGGTATTGATGCTTAGATTTGTAATGTATGTTTCTTTTACCCGTGAGAGGAAACATCTGAAATGTATAATCTTGTTTCTGTGACAAGATTCAAAAAGAACGGACCAAATCCATTGCTGCTCTCCGACAGCTCGATGAGGCATAGTGATGCACTGAAGGTGATGCTCGAAGGTAGTAGCATTCCCCGGATTACATGGTTATTCTAGTGTCAGCCCTCACTCTTATGGCTGTGGGATGAAGGATTGTACAATGATAGCATGCAGTACTTGCGTCCAATTTTTTCGGATTGGGAGATTCCCATGTATCCAAGTACTTATTTAGAGGGGGTTTGTTTTCTCTGTTTACCGAAGATATTATGTAGTTCCGAGGAAACAGGCTGCTGTGGTACGCCGGCTCGGAAGCGCTCTTATTGTACTTACCCTTGTTAGGCGTGGGGAATGAAGTATACAAATCTTAGTACTTGAGAATTTAATTTGTGGATGTTGAAGTTGCTTCATAAACTATTGATTTGAAAGTGTATAAAATTGTCCACTGTTTGGTTGCTGAGAAAATGGACTTTTGGACTCTTATATATGCATGTATTGTTTGGGGTTGGTAGGAAAAGAGTAAGGGCCAGACAACCGAACCGAGTCAAAATGCATCATGAGAGTATTTTCTGGAATGTGATTCTTTTCCTTGCATTTTCTTAGCAACCAAACAGGCCAGATGGTTTTTTTTTTAGAGTCACACAATTTGTGTGTTGGATTCATAATATTTTATATATACATATATACAGAGAGCTTAAGGGGAGGGATCCCCATTTTTTGAAAAAAATGGGGATTAGGTGTGGAGCCCACTTCACATCAAATTTCAACAATCCGAACCGTCTATTTTGTTAGTCTCGATTCATAGATCATCATTGCAAAAATTCAATTCAATCCGAAACCATTTGCCTATTTAATTATCAATATCAAATTTCATATTTTCTTATATAACAAAGTATTCGTTTATTTCCTTGAACCCAATTAGATGTCTTAAACATTTCCAATTTAGCTAATATTTTGCAAGGATGATCTATGAATCGAGACTAACAAAATAGACGGTTCGGATCGTTGAAATTACATGTGAAGTGGGCCCCACACCTAATCCCTATTTTTTGAAAAAAATGGGATCCCTCCCCTTAAGCTCTCTGTATATATATATATATATATATATATATGTATATATAAATAGATTATAAAGATATGTTTCTTTTATCAAATTTCTTTGTCAAAGAGCCGGCCCTTCTCACACTGGATAAGGGAAAGGGATAGAATGCTAGTGACTTTTCTCATAATTAATTAGTAGGCTTTTTGGGGACCAAAAAGTAAAAAATGTTATTGGCATTTCCACATTTTCTGAAACTTAGGAAATTGGAGGTAGAAGTCGTTTTCTCTTTAAAAAAATGTTACTCTTATCGCATTTTTCATCATATTTGTACAATCTTTCTAAATAGAGATGAGATTCATATGTATTGGTGAGCTGTACCTTTATTGAAGAGGTAATACAAATAAGTTTATGTATGAAATTATTGTTTTTGATTAAAGAGTTTTTCTTTATACAACGATTTGGCGAAGTGAATTTGTATTAAGCTACTTGATGAACCTGTCATAACTAGGTATTGAACTTACCAGTCAAGAGAATTGAATATAAGACCTGCCATTTATATATGGACACAAATACCACTAAATTATAGGACTAGTAACATTAAGCATAATCTTTTTGCTCATTATTTTGTTGTAGTAAAAAAACTTACAAAGTACGCGTCAGCTGTACTAGTTGTTGTTACTTCTTAAAAAGAATGGACTCATGTTATGAAAATTACATTAATATTAAGGCAATATTCTAAAGGGTGGTGCTATTTACACTTTTTTTTTACCTTTTTATGTTAATTTTTGTATCTTCGATTCATTTAATCCGGCGACTAAAAATTAAAAAGAGTAGAATCTAAAACGAGGTAAGTGGATAAAACCACCCTATTCTAAATCATTCTAAGAGAAGACAATTCAGTTTGAATACAAAGGAGTGGACACAATAACACACATATGGACATGACTTAAAAGACTTTGACTTGGTACTTTGGTAATAATTGGTAAGGATAGTACCAACTTGCCAAAGGGGATTTAATTCCAAATAATTGAACACCAACTTACCAAAGGAGATTTAATGACAAATACTCAAAGAAGAAGTCCAAATTGATTCAAAAGTTTAAAGAAATTTGTTTATATATTTTACAATAAAAGATTGAGAAATAAATTAATTTTAATTTGTTAACAATAAAATTTAAAAATTAGACTCGTAATACTAAATTGCAGATAATTACAAAAAAAAAAAAAAAAAAAAAAAAAAAAAAAAAAAAAAAAAAAAAAAAAAAAAAAAAAGGAAACAAACAAAAGCATGAGAACGCTGCAGTTTCCATCTTCAAAGACTACGCTTTGCGACTACGTGTCTTGCCGAGTCTTGACCTTTGAACCTTCCCTCTTTCCCACTCTTTAAATCTCTCTCTCTCTCTCCTCTCTCTCTCTCTCTCTCTAAAAAGATCTGGCCTTTCCTGCGAGACAGTTGCTACGGTTTCTCAGGTACCCAAATCCTTCTCTTTGAATCGATTTCTTGGATTCTGCTTCTGCTTTTCGATTAGTTTCTGCTTTTTTCCACGGGTTTTCTGTAGCTAATCCTTTTTCTTGTTGTTATCTAACGGTCAACTTCTCAATTTTTAATTTCAAATTCCCCAGTTCTGAAATTATCTACATGCGTTTTGTGACTTTCTTGTTTGGTTGCTGAGAAAATGGAGGAAAACACAAGGAAAATGGAATTTTGGGTTATTTTGCTTGTGTAGTTGGCGTTGTTGAGTAATGAACAAGGTCAAGTTAACCAAGTCAAATTGTTTAGTTTTCTGTGATACCCAGAAGTTCTGGAATTTGATTCTTTTCTTTGTTTGGTCTTAACTACCAAATTAAGCAAATGGGTTCGTTGGGTTTGTGATAAAATATTGTAGATGCTATTGTTTTAGGTTTGATTTCGTCCTTTGATCTCGTTTTAAATTTTCGACTTTTCAATTTCTGTTTGTTTTCTGACAAGTTTGTGTTGCTTTAGGGTTTAGGGTTTGTTGGGTTTGTGATAAAATATTGTAGATGCTATTGTTTTAGGTTTGATTTCGTCCTTTGATCTCGTTTTAAATTTTCGACTTTTCAATTTCTGTTTGTTTTCTGACAAGTTTGTGTTGCTTGATTCGGTCCAAATTATTCACTTGTGTTTTCTTCTCTGTGAATTTTTTCAATGATGGTGCTCTAGTGTATTCCTTTGAAATTGATCCTTCTGTGTTTGAGCACCGAGGCTTATGTCGAACATCTCACGTATTGTTCTTGTTTGCTTTTCCAGGATTGCTGTTGGTCTCTGTAAAGATTCTGAATTACCATTGTTTCAATTTCGTTTACGATCTTCTACGCGGCCCAATTAAGGTGTTGACATTTTTCCATCGAAAATGTTCGGTTTAAAGAAGTCTCCTTTGAAGACTGCCAAAAATATCACACCCAATCCTGTACATCCTGCTTCCTCTGGCTCAAACCCTTTTGAAGATGCACCAATTGGACAGAATGCAAGCACTAATCCATTTGATGATGAGCGAGGACAAGAGAACTCTGCTTCCTATGCATACAAGACTGCTTTGACAGAGAGGAACAAATACAAGAATGATTTCCGTGACACCGGAGGGGTACAGAATCAATCAGTGGAAGAGTTGGAGAATTATGCAGTGTACAAGGCTGAGGAGACTACAAAAGCAGTCAACGGCTGCTTGAAGATTGCTGAGGAAATCAGAGAGGATGCTACCAAGACTTTGGTCACGTTGCATCAGCAAGGCGAACAAATCACTAGGACCCACTTGGTTGCTGCAGACATAGATCAGGATCTTAGTCGGGTATGTTTTTTCTGATCCAATTAAAAATATATACTTGATACATCAAGAATCTAAGTGCATATGGAAAGTTAGGACTTCAAAGTATTACGTCTCTATAGTTTTATTCTTCCTTCTTGCAGTTAGCATAGTTAATTACTTATTTGATGTATGGTGTACGATTGGAATTCATGGTTTTTTTTGCCTAAGAAATTTTGTTATTGCAAGTGACCTTGTTCATACATGTATTGTCCGTTTGTATTTGTAATATGTTGATTGTTTTTTTGGTTTTGATTTCTGTCAGAAATTCCCCATTCCAAACCCCTGGATCCTCCTGGATAGAGTTTGATTTAGTCCTACTTAGATGTTTTGCCACCTTGTGTAATCTTGACATAGATTCGCTGCATGGCATACGTTAGCTTATTGGCTTGTAATGGATCTGACTATTGATGATGATAACTGCTTTGTACAATAGCTTCCTACACTATTCTCTTCTCTTTACCAAGAATTATGCTTCTTTTAGATTTGCAGTTGGCTTTCAACAACTCCTATTGTTCTGTTACTGTTTCTTTTGGTATATACGAAGATCTTGTTCAGCAAACTGAACAATATAACTTGCTTATTTCAGGGTGAAAAGCTTCTGGGAAGTCTTGGGGGTATGTTCTCTAAGACGTGGAAGCCAAAGAGGACTCGCCCAATTAGTGGCCCTGTCATCACAGGAGGTTAATTTTTTTTTTTCTTTTTATGTCCATGACTTACATGCTCCATCTTTGTTTTCCCTGGAAAATGTAATAAAGTCGTCAGTTTGCATTGGAAAATGGTAAAATTTCATTCCAAAAATTGTTAAATGCAGATCACGCAGTAAGAAGGGGCAGCCAGGAGGAGAGGGAGAAGTTAGGACTGACTCCAGCACCCAAGGGAAGATCTAATCCCCGAACACTACCTGATGGACCAACCAGTGCCCTTCAGAAAGTCGAGGTTTGTATTTGTTATTAACTTGTTACCAATAATTGTAACTGTAGAGAACAATAAAGGATATTAACTGGTTTTGTCTGCTTGGCATAAGAAATGCTTTGTTCTTGCTCAAAACTTTTGGATGTCTAACTTTTTCGGCTTAAACAGGTTGAGAAGGCGAAGCAAGATGATGGATTGTCCGATTTAAGTGATCTGTTGGGAGAGCTGAAGGATATGGCCGTCGATATGGGGTCTGAAATTGAAAGGTAAGTTATGATGTTTCCGATATGCAGGGTTGCCTCGATATGTATATTTTTTCTATACCTTTATTTGCTCATCCAGCCCGAGTCTTTTTAGAGGCAACTTAGAATTATATGTAACTAGGTACTCGCATGATAATTGCAGGCATAACAAAGCTCTAGACGGTGTCTACGATGATGTTGATGTGATAAATGGCCGTGTTAGAGATGCAAATCAACGTGGTCGTCGCTTGCTCGGAAAGTAGAATGCAGGGTTGTAGATGGTTGCCTGGACGGACCGGATTGTTTTTGCGTCTCCCTCCCGTAGCCCTCGTTATTTTTCCCCATTTATTGATCTGGATTTTGTATAAAACTTCGTTCGTCGATCATGAATTGGAAGGATAAATTGATAAAACGATACCTTTTCCTTGTAAGTTGCTCTCTGCATATGATTCCAGAACTACACAAAGTAATGAGCTCTGCAAACTCGCAATGGAAGAAAATAATTTCTGAAGGAAAACCGTAACCGCATCTCAAGCTAATTATAAATGAAAAACACGTGACAGTGCGTGATTGTTATGAATAGTTTTCAATTGATGGGTTTGAGTTTGAGGTCCATGATGCTGGTCATCTTCGGGGCGTTGAGCTTGGACACGAGTTCTTGCCCTTTAGCGACGTCCAGCTGGCCCTAGCCGTCGCAAAAGGCTGAAGAGAGGTGAGACGGCTCGGAAAGGGACTTGTGGTGGCGGAAGGCGTTGGCGGTGCGGCGCTGGTGTACTCTCTGACGTTGTAGTCGGAGAACTGCCTTGCCGTACGGAGTGGAGACCGGAACAGCCCCAGCATCTCCACTTTTGTTGGAGGCGACGCCATTGGAGAGAGGGAGATCTATTCTAAAGTGAACAACATGTCGTTTTATTATAAAACAGAATTTTTGACAGAAGTGATAGAAAGACCACATTGATTCGCGACATCTATTTTCAAAGATTGCATTTATCGATTTTCAATTTTAAGACCATCTTGATGGGGTGACTCAATTTCAAGAATGATTTGTGATAAAAATCCTTTCTTTTGTTGTTTCTAATTTATTTTTCATGAATAAATACTAGCCTTACAAGCCCTTCGCTTATTTTAAAAATATTTGGAAAATATTACTCTGTCCAATTGTGGGTTAGCGGGTAGTTGGTTATGTCAGTGCGTCTCGCTTGCATTCAAGTTCGAATTTTCTTTTCGGTCAATTAAAGTAGTTTCGGTCAATTAAGTTAGTTGGCTAAAACAATGCATGGACCTTTTGCACCTACGTCCAAATTCCACTAGATTAGAGTATTATGATACCGCATCATTAAAAAAAAACAGTATAAACGCAAGTAACTTATTATAAACTCTTCAATTTAATAGAAAAGATTACAACATCACTTGTTACAAAAGTACTTATTTGCCTTGTTTTATTGCACAGAAATTACAATTTCCATTTGCCTAAAAAATTCCTGCAACTTTTTGTGTACCTAACAAATAAACGTAAGTCATGGTTGGGTTTGAGCACACTAAAATCATAGACAAGCTTGCGCATCGAAGTAAGGTAACACCACAAACTTGATGGACAACGGGGCGATTGTTAATGGAGCTTTCATGTCAACACGAGCGGGTTCCAATTCTGGGATGTTTCCGTCCTTGGTGATCTCCAATGGCGCTCCGTTGAGAACCATGGTTTTGCTTCTGAGGTCCCCATCTTTCGGTGTCAAATGGTACTCTTCTCTGCAAATTGCTTCATCTAATGCTTTGCGTCCTACCCATGACACCGTTCTCTTCAGGCCGCGCTTGAAATAACTTTCTTTGCTGATGTTTCTTGCGTGAGCACCCAAATCGGCGTCCAAAATATTTTCAACATTGGTAATGAAATTAGTCTCATTGCTCAAGTTGATGAGGAGTAGAGTTATACCGGCCTGCAACAATACCGAAAAATTATCATGAACTACTAAGAGAAAGATCAATGTATTGACTTGTTACGTAAAGGTTGAAATGCTTCTTGGACTTACTCTTCCTCTTGTACAATGGGCATAAGTGCGTAAATCTGCTGAACCGTTGTTGTGAGCACTAAGAACTCCTTGTCCCATAAGCCGATGCCAGAGAAGTGCACTAGTCAGAATAACAAATCGGAGAAAACAAAATTCAGGACCCCTTTATATCAAGTAAAAGAAAATCCTTCTTAAATACGCCCGTGCCTATGCTTTACCTGTAGTAATCAGGGTTAGGAACAAATGATGTTTTGTTGAGAAGACCGTAGTTCCCACCAACTAGAGACTGCCTGCAATATACTCTGGTATTGTGCTTTGCTGACATTCCGAGCTGATCCAAGTACCTAAAGTTCGTAATTGAGGTTAATTGATTAAACAAAATTACAGACACCAAAGGTGAATAGCTCCTCTTCTGCGACCAAAAGCTCGCAATGGAAAAGACACGATGTTGCAAGTAATGTGGCAATCAAGATTATTACCAAAAGCTGTTCACAAATGTGTCAGACACATTACGACCACCACTGTTATAGGCCCCTCCAGATTCTCCAACCCATATAGAAGCCCAAGGACCGTTCTTTTTCACAGTCAGTTCAAGATCATGGAACAGCCCGTATGCACGATTCAAGTAATAGGGATTCAATATTTTTTTCACCAACTTGGGATCAACACCTGACAATCGAATTAAATACAATCTAAGCACGTATTATGTAATTATAAACTGCACATTTATTAAAACTTTAACATGCTAAGTTACCTGCACCCAGATTGTAGATATGCTGAGAGATGATATCGACTGTGCCAGAACCAGAAACCTGAAGAAGCCTGGCAAACCATGATTGGTCAAAGAATCCTCCAGGCGCCATAAGTGCAGGTTTAGCAACGGACTCATTGTACAAATGGTTGATGATGTGTTTAAGCTTGATCAAATCTCTACCATATTGTCCAGCTCCAACACTAGCTCCAACACCACGACCACTGAGCTCATTTCCTACAGCAACATAAACAAAAACTCAGTGAAGCAAAACGGAAAGATGGGGAAGAAAACGAGGTTTTTCTATAGTTCCATACCAAATTCCCATGAATCTATCTCGTATCTCTTCGAGACGGTATAATTAATAAAATCATAAGCGTTGCTAGAGTCCCATTCTCCTACCCAAACTCCCCCGCCTTTGTGGTGCCTCCCCAACAGTGCATTCAAGCTAAATGTGACGATGGACCTAAAAAATGCAAGACAAAAATCATAGGTCAAACCACAAGTAAGCACGGAAGAAGACCCCGGCTTTTCTTACTTGTCTTCAAATATTTGGCTGGTCGGGGTGGAAAGTTGATAACTAGAAGTCTAGAATCTTACCTTGTTTTGCTGAAAAACTGGTTCAACTCATCCCATCTACTCATATTTAAACATCCTCTAGAAAATCCAAACAAGCCATTCTCCAGCTTTCTGAAAGGATGGCAAGGATATTTCAAATTTCCAACATCGTACAATAGTTGGTCTTCCAAGGAACCTCCAATTCTGATTCTCAACTGATCGAAAGCTATCAAACCACCAGTATAAAAGAGTAATTTAATAAAATGTTATTCTAACAAATAAAACTAGAAGACTCTAATTCATCTGTTCTAAATGACATGAAAGTCTGATTCAGAACTAGTATTCTGTAAAGGATGCGAACTAATTAACACAAACAGACAAACCTTGGATTGACTTGGCTAGCAAAGGATGAGACAAGTTCTGGACAAAAGGAAACCACATTAAGTTCTTTACTTACAATTTTACATATAGAGAAAAAAATCAAACGCATACAGAGGTAATATCTAAGTCGTTACCAAATTTAACGCGGAAGAATGTCCCCATGGACAGTGGCCGTAGTTGCACTTTTCATTATTCCACCAATCTATAGTGGCACAGACAAAGTTATTGTCAACTCGCGCAACAGATAAAATGCCGTTAACCACAACCTTAACATTTTCAACATTATCAGCCTTTCCAAAGTCTTGAGCTAAAATTGCAGGGAGAGAAACCAGAAAGAGGACCAAGGAGAGACGGAATTCCATTGGAACTTCAGTTGCAGCAGTCCCGCCACCAACTCAGTCAATTCAAATTAACTGCAACAGGAGAAAGATAAACCTTTGAATGAGAAGCATAGCAGATGGTGTGTCGTGCCACTTGACAAATTCCTAAAGGACATGATTCTCAGCTTCTATAGAGCATAGAAAAATCAGTGTAAGCAAAAAAGTATCATTGAAAAACTGCAAAAGAGAAAGAAAGGCATCATCTTTCGGACACGAAAGTAATTTCTTGAGTAAAGATTTCGGATTCCGAGGAAGATCCAGTGATAATTAGATCACTGGAAATTCCAATTTCTTGAGTATATACATATATTTGAGAATCAGAACTCTACCAAAGAACTAAGCCAATCCAAACTGGGGGATGCCGGATAGCATATATATATATATATATATATATATGCTTTACAATGGTGGCATTGCCATAAATGAACTTTTATTCGGATTAATGTTGTTACCTGCTGTAAAAGCAAGGCACAAACATTTGAAGTTGCATTAGGTGAAGAGAAATGAATGGATAACGCGCACACACACACACACACACATATATGAAGAAGAAGGGCATTTCACCAACAAAATTCAAGAGAAATATACACAACCCAATTGAGAATTATCACAAACAAAAGCAGATTTTCCTTGGAGACTTCAGATTTCTAGGACAAATCAGTATGTGAAGAACTAAAACGAACCAACCCAGATAACATTTGATCAAAACAAATCAAACCCATGTCAAAACCAAGCTCAAAGATTGAAAATTTACCATCAACAACGCGCCATTGATGAAGCTCGAGCTCAAAGCAAATGCACATCAATCCTTGAATACTTTTCAGCTAATCAAACCAGCTTTCTCAGTCCCCAATCGGAGTTGTTGGCATTGCCGGGCGATTCAAAGACAGAGAAACTGCGTTATTTGAGATAGGTCTGCCAAAGTTTTAGATTGAGGTGCATATCAACTGTTCATATCATGTGAGGCCATGGCACACTGATGCGGTGTACTGTCGACAAAAAGACAAGGAAAAGACAGATGATTTGATGGGAGTAGATTAAGAGTTAAGTACAATAATTAGAGGAAAGGTTAAGATCTTACAGAGTATAATCATATTTATTAATTCTTAATTAGAGGTGAAAGTGAGAGCTTTTGGTTGGATTTGCGTGCAAATTTTATTACCAGATATTCCTTTCACTCTGTTGAGGCTGTTGAGCTTGGACAATGATTGTCTGTGCTCTCATGCCCTCCGTGCCTTTTTATTTTGTGTGGTCATAGTTAAGCCATATTAACATTTTATATTGTTTTTTTATAGAGATAATAAGACAAAAATAAATAGTAATATAAAATATTGATGTGGCTTAACCGTGACCATACAAACAAGAGAACATAGAAGAGTACCGAAAATGGAAAGGCAGACAATCATTGTCGTTTGAACTTATCTTTTGTTTATTAGCAGATATTCTGGAGGGTAGGTTTTTTAAGTTGAATTATTTTACTTTCATCTTTGAGATAGAGGCTTAAGTCAAAAGTGGTAAAACGAGATCTACGAAGGTTTTGAAAAAGACTTCAGGAAAAGGTACATAGTATTTGAAGTTAAAAGAAAGATTTGATACAAAACTGAATGCAATGTCGATTTAGAATTCATAAAATGGATTCCGCTTAATATAATAAAGCTTGATTTTTGTTTTCTTTATCTTCGAGAGGCTTTATCTTTACTCATATGTAAAGTGATGCCAACACCAAATGTTCTCCTAGAATAAAGGTTTGTGTAGGGATTCTTTCCATATTCCTTCCTCCTAATCTATTAAGTTCGGAAATTTGAGCTGTTAAAATTTGATCAAACGGCTAAATTTATTATAAATTTTAAAGTGGGTTCCTATTTGTAGTCGTTTGATCAAATTTTAACAATCCGGATTTCCAAATTTAATGGATTAGGAGAAGGGGAGAAGGGGATCCGAAGAGGATGCATTTCCTAAAAGGTTTTTGCTTTTGTTTTAGGGAATGTTTTTTAGTTTTTAGTATTTTATGATTTTGACCGTGGTTTGACCAAAGTTAGGGAGTTTGTTTGGTGTTGATTCTCTTAAAAAGCATTTTTGTTCATAAGTGCTTGTAGTGAAACTGTTTTTTAATTAAAAATTCACAAGTGCTTCCTAATGAAGTAATTGGCATGTGCTGCTTTTTTAAAAAAGCTTATACACGGCAAAATAGCCACAAATGCTCTTAATTGTCAGAAAATACGTTTGTTTGTTCTAAATTGAATCTTAAACGCACTTTACTTTTTTTGCGCTTCTTGTTCATATATGTGATTGTGAAAAGTTAAGATTATGTGTAACTCGTGTAATCTCTTTGTAATTCCAAGCTACATTCTATTTCAAGTTTCAACTCGAACTTATCTTATTTATTATGCCATTTAAATTTTGAAGTTGCATAAAAATTTGGCACTCAGGCCTCAACTAACCTAAAATTACACTAAATTCTGGCAGTCAAAGCCACTTAAATATGGACTTAAATTGAGAGAGTCCAAAAAAATGGCCTAACAAACAAAGCTGAATCCAATTTTTCGATATACCAAAAATTTCGGTTCCATTTTTTAAATAACCGAAACTTTAGTTTGGTTTTTGGTTTGACATTTTGGAAAGCAGCCATGGTCTTTATTGTGGATATTATTAGGTGCAAAACTAGGCGGAATACTACTGTTATTAATTATTGTTAGAAAACCCATACAAATAGGCAAAATTGGATTAATGATCATCGTCCACTCCAAATATTTTTCTTTTAAGTGGTGGTAATATTCATTATTCTATGTTCATTAAATATTAATTTTCAAGTGTAATCCCGTAACTATATTTCTAAGTTCGTTTAAGTTCATGCTAAATTCGTAAGTACTAGTCAGTTGAATCGATTAAAATGCACATTTAAATATAATAAGTTCAAGAAAATTGTCACTCAATACTACGGTCTGGTGGTATTCCTCTTCACTTGGAAGTGAGAGATCTTAAATTCGAATCTCATGGATAGCGAATTAGATATCAAATTAGGTTGCCAATTGTGTGGCTTAGCCAAACTCTCTCTTCCCTTAATGAGGGATGTGATATTCACACACATTTTTTTACTACTTCTCACGTACTTTTCTAATTTTTGACACACCCCTTTTTGTAATCCTTCCATTAACTAAAACATATCCTTTTTAAGCTAAAGTATTATGTGTTGAATCTTCACTACGTATAAACTTGTGAGTTGTGAAATATTTTTTCCATTTGAAAAATAATATAAAATAAAATGATGGCTATTACACTGGGTTGAAGTATTTTGTATGGATGATCAAGTAGCTAATGGAAATTTGAAGTTTTTACTTTTCACGATAACTGGTACACCAGAGGTGCGTCATTCCCATCCTCTCGTCCTAGGGGGAAAGGTCCTCGCAATGCTCAAACGCCTCACATATAATACTGATGAAATATGAACACTACCAGTAACGAATACTATGAAATGACTTTCAAGTTAATCTCCTAGAGATGAACACCCCAACTGGATTTTTAAGTTTTTATTTTTTTTTTATTTTTTATGCATGTGATACTGATCATCCTGAGAGGTACGAGGGTGATATAGGCTGTCACACGACCAGGTTGTGGATGTTTTTGTGGAGCTGTTGAAGTCTGGTATCGAAAAAAATGTAGCAGAACAAGTTGCAACTTGAAGTCATCTGATTTCACAGATGAGCCTGTTGACGATGATGAAGACGACGATGTTGAGCATTTCGTAACTGAGGCTGGAGAGTGTTGCATTCTCTCCCAAACACTATGAGGACGACCACCATGTCCGCGCCAGTTTTCTGCGCGAAAGCGTTGCGAGGAGGTTTCTTCCGCCGGAATCAGATCAATCAGAAGGTGGGAGAGGCTGAAGATGGAGGTTTTGCTGCCTTTGAACTACGTAATACATTCGTCAATGCAAATTTTGGGTAATTCGGTGGAGACCGAATACATCAAACACATTGCATGCAGTACTTTTAACATGTCTTTTGTGGGTTTCATTTAAAGAGAGGATGCATTAATTACTATACAATTCAGTGAATTCACAGAGTAAATTATGAATGTTTTTGTCCTACTTCTTGAACATGATTCAGTTGATTATGTTGGATTTAGAACCCTGATGTTCCTATGCTCACATTGGAAACCGATCTGGATGCACTACGCTTCAATGTTATACACGTTGTCTAATTTTGTCAAGGACTATGTTAGTGTGCTAATGTAGAACACGTATGACACCTAAAATGCTAATAATACGACATCACCTGATATTACTAATTAAAGAAAGTTCAGTAGATATTATCATCTATACATCGGATAATCCAATCCAATTGGTTATTAATAGGCAAATCCAAAGTTTTACCAATTATTAATGGTCAGCAGTTCAAATTACTTATTTCTCCGAGATCAAAGTGATTTTCCTCATTTTTCCCAATAAGTCGACGTCGTTACACCATTGAGATACTTTGAATAAACTAGAGTACATATAGGATACACCAGTGCTAAAACATTTTCTCAAGATATCTTTCAAATTGTTGAGGTCATTGCTCCGGATGTTGTTCCTCCGGGGTGAAACCAGTTGGTTTCGTAGTTTTAGAATTCTACTAATTCCTTATGTGTATTTTGGTATGCTATGTCAAATCAAATCATTATTGGATTAAATTACCTCAAATCCATATTTGAATTGTTAAGCAAATGGATTATAAACTACAGTGACGAATAAGCTAAGTCTTATAATGCATATGTCGTAATAATATGGTTCAACTTCGCTGGCTAGAGTCGAACATAAAAAATTGGAACAAACACAATTGTACATTTGTACTCCATGGGCAAACCAGTAAATTAACTTGTTTGCACAAGTGCTCTCTCTCCCTCACCGACTCTCATCTCACTCTTCTTCTTCTTCCCTCCCTTCCCCAAACCAAAAAATTATATATAAAAAAAAAAAATCTTTTATTCAAACTCGCCAATCTCTCCAACACAAAAGTCAAAATTCCACATTCCCAATTTCCTTCTAAATTCCATTTCCCCAGAGTTTCTGTTCCGTCTGAGCTGTCATCCCCCTTTACACTACCGAAAATCACTTTCCCAAATTGTCTCATCAAACAAAAACAATCAAAGTTCCAAACTTTCCCAAATTTTTCTTTGAATTAAATCCTTTTCTTTGATTTGGGGATGAATTTAATTGGGATTTGATCAATTGGGAAATGGAGAACAGTGGAGAAGCAGCAGATGATGAGGGCTCTGGATGGTTCGAAGTGAAAAAGGTGCAGTTTGTTTGCTCATTTTTCTTCAATCAATGGAATGTGATGGATTTTGATTATTGTATTTGGTTGAGATTATTTTTCTGATAATTAATTGGTTAAAAGCAATTATCTTTGGATTATAGTCGTTGAAATGCATGAAACCCAGAAACTGTTTGCTCTAATTAGTAATTACCATTTATCAAGTTTGTCTTTGCATATCAAGATTTTATTTCTCAGATTTTATCTCTGTAAGTGGAAATGGGAGCAATGAAATCGATTGCGTTGTTGTTCGTATGTGATGTGACATTTTCGTTCTACTGGTAGATAGATATCAACCGAAATGTTGCAGATTTTATATGTTTTTTTCCGGATAGTTATCGATCAATTCCGGTGTCACTGACGTGTTTTGAAATTTTGGTTTTTAACTTGTTTGTGTCCTGTGTAGAAAAACAGAAGTAGCTCAAAGTTCTCTCTACAGAGTTGGGTTGGGGGGTTTTCTGGAAAAAATGCTTCTAACCATTCGAGTAATCGGACCTCTACAAGTGAAAGCAGTGGTTATTCTCGGGACAAGCGCAGATCCCAGCCTCCTAAGGCACCGGGAAATTATGGTGTATATAGTCGGGGAAGTGATGCGAATTCTATTGCTGTCCCAAATGAAAAGAAACCGGGTGCTCCCTATCACGATATCTGTGTTATTAAGCAAGATACTGGATGTCCTAAGCCACCTCCTTCCTTTGTTACAAATTCTGATGATGGAACTATAGATGCTGAGAAAATCCCTGCAAACGATAACTCTGAAGTAGTTGCTAAAATCAAGTGGGGGGATCTCGAGGGCGATGGTTTGGCACTCCCTTGTGCTAACCTTGTCGGTGCCAAAATCAAGTTTGGTGCTATCGGAGATGATAATCTGGTGGTCTCGAGTGAGCATGGGAATGGTCATAAGTTTGTTTCCTCTACAAATTTACAAAAAAGCACATTGGTTGCAGAATCTGTGGATGCTAAGGATCAATTATGTGAAGATAAATGTAAGGATCAATTATGTGAAGATAAATGTAAGGAGGTGAATATAATCTCTTCCGAAAAGGCTGAAGAGCTAATTTTGAATGAAAAAAGGCTTGATCTTGATTACAGTACTTCGAATTGCAAGGATATAGATACTGAACACGTTGAAGTAGTAGCTGATGATAGTTTAAGTGCCAGTCCTTTAGCTGGTGAAGAGGCTGTGACGGTGGAGAAATGTCAGACACCTGTTGTTCTACCTGAGGTAGGTGACCATGAAATTCCTGAAGTATCAGTGATAACTGGGGATTCAATTGAAGTTCATGTTTCCGAAGATAAAGGGTTAATTCCACCTAAGAGGGATCATGGAATTTCTGAGGTGTCTACTTACACAGCCTCCGATGAGGACCATGAGGGTACACAATGTGGTATGATACATGATATGTCAAACTCACAAAATATGAGTGCCCTTGGAGAATGTGACACAGATGAAAGCAAAGAAAGGTTTAGGCAGCGGCTTTGGTGCTTTCTTTTTGAGAATCTTAACAGGGCTGTGGATGAACTTTATCTTCTTTGCGAACTAGAATGCGATGTAGAGCAGATGAAAGAGGCAATTCTTGTTCTTGAAGAGGCTGCCTCTGATTTTCGAGATCTAAGCACTAGAGTGGAAGACTTTGAGGAAATAAAAAGGTCGTCATCCCAGATAATTGATGGTGTGCCCATTACCTTGAAGAGCGACCACCGTAGGCCGCATGCTCTCTCATGGGAGGTAAGCTAGCTCTCATACACTTCTTACAATGTGACAAATCAACTTCTAATATAACTGTTTGGTCATTGCTGCATGCAGGTTAGAAGAATGACAACTTCAGCACACAAAGCAGAAATACTATCGTCATCTCTTGAGGCGTTTAAGAAAATTCAACAAGAAAGAGCTAGCTTGTGTGCAACTACTGATGATAAACTTTTGGGGCCTCAGTACCTAAATCTCCGATGTGGTGATAAGCTGAATAAGTTATCTGCCATAAATGATGGGAAATTTAATACTAAAGATTCAATAAAGAAGTCAGGAAAGCAGAATGGAGGTTCGGATCTTGCTGAAGCTGACATAAATGGAGGAAAAGGCAATACTGAGTCAAGCTGTTCGAGCAAAAAAAACTTGGTACAAAGTGCACGTGCCCCGCATAATACATCTTCCTCTGTTGTTAATGCATCTAGGCTGCCTCCTAGGGATAGTTCTGCTGCTGGAAAGACTAAGAGTAAACAGTTTGGATCCGAAGCCGAGAGGCTGCTCCCTAAGAAAGATAAATTGTCAACAGAAGGTGGTGTTGAAAAATTCCCCAGATTGACGGATCAATCCAAAAAGGAAATTCCTCTATTTGAGAAAGATAAAGAAAAGAGGAACTCAGCTCCATGGAAATCTATGGATGCTTGGAAAGAGAAGAGGAACTGGGAGGACGTACTTTCCTCTCCTTCCCGTGTCTCTTCTCGTGTTTCACGTTCACCTGGCATGAGGAGGAAAAGTGCTGACCGTGCACGTATGCTGCATTATAAACTAATGTCTCCTGAGAAGAAGAAGAAAACTGCTCTCGATCTGAAGAGAGAAGCAGAAGAAAAGCATGCTCGTGCTCTGAGAATTAAAAGTGAGCTAGATAATGAGAGAGCTCAAAAACTGCATCGTAATTCAGAAAAGGTGTATCGAGCTAGTGAATTTCACGTTGTTCGCAACATGAAGTTACGTGAGGGAATATATGCTCGTCATCAACGCAGCGAGTCTCGCCACGAAGCTTTTCTGGCTCAAGTTGTAAAGAGAGCTGGTGATGAAAGCAGTAAAGTTAATGAGGTTCGTTTCATAACTTCCTTAAATGAAGAAAATAAAAAACTTAGTTTGCGCCAGAAGCTTCATGATTCAGAGTTGAGGAGAGCTGAAAAACTTCAAGTGATAAGAACTAAACAGAAAGAGGATATGGCAAGAGAAGAAGCTGTTTTAGAACGGAGGAAACTCATCGAAGCTGAAAAGTTGCAGCGTCTTGCTGAGACACAGAAAAGAAAGGAAGAGGCTCTAGTTAGAAGAGAAGAGGAACGCAAAGCATCAAGTGCAGCCCGTGAAGCAAGGGCCATGGAACAACTTCGTAGGAAGGAGGAAAGAGCCAAAGCTCAGCAGGAAGAGGCTGAACTTCTGGCCCAGAAATTGGCTGAGAGACTTAGTGAAAGTGAGCAACGCCGAAAATTTTACCTGGAGCAGATACGAGAGAGAGCTTCTATGGATTTCAGGGATCAAACTTCGCCTTTATTCCGCCGAACTCTGAACAAGGAGGGTCAGGGAAGATCTTCATCGGTCAACAATGGTGATGAGTATCAAGGGACCAACTTCTCAGGCTTAGGAGGTTCTTCTACTCTTGTGGCAAGCAATGTTACAGCACAACATTCAATGAAGCGGAGAATCAAAAGAATTCGGCAAAGACTTATGGCTCTAAAATATGATTTTCCTGAGCCTCCTCCTGGTGCTGAAAATGCTAGCATTGGATACAGAACGGCAGTGGGAACTGCAAGGGCAAAGATTGGAAGATGGCTTCAAGAACTTAAAACACTCCGGCAGGCAAGAAAAGAAGGGGCTGCAAGTATTGGGTTAATAATTGCTGAAATGATCAAGGTAATTTAGTTCAATAATTACAAGTTTTTATACTGTGTAGCCAGATACGGGATGCTAATGTCCTGAATTTGGTACTCTGCATTTAACATGGGATTAGTGAGTATTTTTTCTTACCAAAATAGTTGCTTATTATGTCGTACTATTTTATCAATCTGTGTGCTTGGAAATGCCTTATGGTTATATGACAGAACACTGGCGTTTAAGTTTCTACTCTTTGGAATGGTTATGGTGACTTCTACACTGATCCTGATTTCCTTTTTTGTGGATATAGTATTTGGAGGGAAAGGAGCCTGAACTGCAGGCTTCCCGCCAAGCTGGTTTGCTTGATTTCATAGCTTCTACTTTACCTGCTTCTCATACATCAAAACCTGAAGCCTGCCAAGTGACAATACACCTTTTAAAGCTTTTGAGGGTAGTGTTATCAGTGCCTGCAAACAGGAGTTATTTTCTCATACAGAATCTCTTACCTCCTATCATCCCGATGCTGGCAGCAGCCCTCGAGAGCTACATAAAGATGGCAGTATCCTTGAACCTTTCAGCTAATGTTAATTCCCTATCAAGCAAAACCTCAGCTGAAAATTTTGAATCGATGTCTGAGGTTCTGGATGGTTATTTATGGACTGTGACAACAATCATCAGTCATATAAGTTCTGATGAACGACAGCTCCAAATGCGGGATGGCTTGCTTGAGCTGTTGATTGCCTACCAAGTTATTCAACGGCTGCGAGATCTCTTTGCACTTTATGATCGGCCCCAGGTGGAAGGGTCTCCATTTCCATCTTCAATTCTCTTAAGTATAAATTTGTTGGTCGTTTTAACATCCAGATCTGAAATCAATTGCTCTATTGATTGGAAATCTGTGCCTATTGAAACAATGGTAGGAAATGGATGTGAAGAGGCTAAATTTGCGGAGGGTGATAGCATTGAATTTCTTCCTATCACTCAATCCTTGGGAGATTCTAGACCTCCATTCTCTTTTGTCAATGGTGGGAAAGCTGTACATCTACTAGATGTACCCGAGGAAAGTCCATTAAATGAATCATGTCTGATAAATAAGTCTGCTGAGTCAGTATCCTCCATTAAGGATAGTGAGAAAGACCAGTCTAGTAGTTTGGTAGAAGGCAGGAACTCTAACACAATCAGCACGGATGTTCCAGATGAACCCCAGAAGATTCCAGTAGTGGATATTATGGAGCCTTTAGCATCACAAAAGGATGAGAAACGCTTGGTAGTTAACGGTGCAGAACAAAAGAATGAAAACATTGTGAGTGCAGAGCAACCGGTAGCGTTTCTTCTTTCTGCTGTATCAGAGACTGGGCTTGTCAGCCTCCCTTCTCTGTTGACATCTGTCCTACTGCAGGCAAACAATAGATTAGCTTCTGAACAGGTAACTTCTTGGTGCTTCTAATTTCTTCATATTTTTCAGAAAAAGCACATAAATAAATTGGCACTCTTATCATTTTGGCCTCTTTTAACAGCTAGTGCTTTTCTTATCTTGTTTGAGTGCCAAATGTTCTGTTTGTGTTTGGTGTCTGTGAAAAAAAGAGTTGTGGTGGGTTGGATCAAGGAAGACTATGCTTATCTGTTTGCAGTGCTTTTTACTGATGGTATCTTGCCCGTGACATATAATTCTGCTGAATCCTAAGATGATTTCTATTCTATTTCAGACCTCAGATGCCCTTCCCTCTAATTTTGAAGACGTGGCAACTGGAGTACTGAAGGTGTTGAATAATTTGGCTCTTTTGGATCTTAAATTCATGCAGAGAATGCTAGTAAGGCCATTTTACTTTTTCATTGTGATTTTTTTAGATAGTATGCTCATTTTTTAATTTTCATTCTGAAACTATCGTTCGGTGAGCTTACCCTTCTCATACTCTTTGTGACTTTCTTGCAGGCTAGGCCGGACCTGAAAATGGAATTTTTCCACTTGATGAGTTTCCTTCTTTCGCATTGCACCAGCAAGTGGAAAGCAGCTAATGATCAGGTTATAAATCCATGCCACTTCTCGGTTTAATTCTTTATATTTGTTTGTTTTACTTGTTTTTGCTCAAAGTTGAGCTAAACAATCCATGCACCTTTGTACGATGTTTTGTGTCTCAGGTGGGGTTTCTTCTGCTGGAATCTCTTTTGCTCCTTGGCCACTTTGCCTTGTTCCATCTCGGAAATCAGGCTGTCCTTCGTTGGGGAAAGAGTCCTACCATCATTCACAAGGTCAGTGAAGTCTTTGACTTCAAATTTCTTGTATCTTCAAATTTTATGGGTAAAATCTAATTCCTTAGCTGTGTGTGGCCAGGTATGCGATTTACCGTTTGTATTCTTCAGTGACCCTGAGTTGATGCCAATCTTGGCTGGTGCACTGGTTGGTGCCTGTTATGGGTGTGAGCAGAACAAGGGTGTTGTTCAACAGGAAATCAGTACGGATATGTTACTCTCATTGTTACGATCTTGTAGAAATGTCTTGCCGTCAGTTAAATCCAATTCAAACTTGGACAATTCCCAAGCAGATGGTGTTCCCCTAAAATCCGGGCGCAACAATGCCAAGAGCACCATAAGCACTAGGCTTTCTTCAGTGAAGGGTGGTGCTTCAGGAAACAGCTTGAGAATTGGCGGCAAGATGAAAAGCCATAGAGAAAGCAAAGCAACAAAGAGTCCCGGAGAGACGGCTGAGAAGGATAATCTTCCAGTTTCGGACACTTCCTCCGTGATGTTGCACTCTAGATTTCCTATCAGCTTCATCGATAGAGCAGAAGACTTCTTTTCAACCGGGACCCCTGGCGTCGATGAGGTATGAGCTCATGCACCGAAGAGTTATCCTTACGACAGATGACATCTTAGTTGTGTACGTGTGTGTGCATACTGAATTTTGTTTCTTTGGCATTCTGGCGTCATTTTCGAGTTGGAACATTCAATCCGAAATTTTGAAACAGCTACGGGATTTACAAATGTTAGGCATTGCCAGCAAAGGGTTAAAAACTCTTTGGTGTTGAGCGAGTTAAGCGAAAGAAATAAGTTACGAAACTTTTTAACTTATCGAAAACCTGTATCCTTGTTGGCCATATCAGACTGTTGAATGGCAACAGATCACACACACACATGTTTAGAACACCAAGCAGACTAAATTGTTTGCCTCTGTGTACAGAATTGACAGTTTGAACAATAAAGGATGCTTCTATGTTCGGTTTTTTCTTGTTATTTCAAATAGCGCTATCCTCACTTTGTCATTCTACCATGTTTACATAACATGAATGAGAGAAGTACAGAATCGGAAAACATAGGAATAAGGGAATTGGATCAACGAGTTCCCGGCAATCGATCTGATTCTTGATTTTTAGTAAACGGAACTCAACTATCAAAAAACTTTGAAAGAACGTGTGTCATTTGACTGTGATCAAGGGTGGGCTGAAATGACTTCAATCTTACCAAACCCCACCAGGGATTAGTCGTACCTTCGAGGTGTGAGATACCTCTAACTTTGGCCAAAAAAAAAAAAAAAAAAAAGAACAAGAAAGTATGGTCAAGGGTTTATAGTTTTTCCTCTCTGGCACAATTCAATCAAACCAAGGAAAAAATACATAAAAATTAAACCAAAAAGTTTGAATCTTTTATATAAATGTACAAATATTGCTTTATATTTCCAGTGGAAATGCTTGTATCGTATACAGCCGGGCGACGACAAGTACAAGGCAACTGAAACTACCTAAATCTGCAGCTTCAACTTAAACAATCTGAAGTCCAGAAATTGAGTCCTAGACATCAAAAGGTTCTAAAAAAATCAAAATATTTGCTATTCGAAGAAAAAAATACATGAATTATACTCCTAACAGATGGCTATCTACCGTTGGAACCTTGTTGCTACTGGAGGGCTCGTCCAAGTCTTCGCCTGTAGTTGTAGCATCCAAGCGATTTTCCAATGAGTAGGCACTCCCGGGAACCTTGACGAAAAGCTCATCCTCAATTGCATCCTCTTGCATAATCTCTATATGTTCCGGGCCCTAATAAAATCATTTAACGTGAAGTCAAAATTGCAAATTCAATCTAAATGAACTTTAATGTAGTTCAGGCACAGGGAAATGAACAGTTGCGTCCTTATTACTAGTATTCTTACCGAAGAGCATGTTAGGAAAATAGAAAAAGTACCACTGGTTTCAGAACATACCGCTAGATTAGTCTCCGTAGCTTTCTTTTTAATGTCGTTCATGATTGCTTTCAGTTTTTTCTTAGCCTGGATCCTTGTTGACAGCCGTTCAGCACATTGTGCTTTAGTAACGTCGCGATGACAGGCCACACAAAGTGTTCTCATGTTCTCGAGCCTGCATTCACCTACACAAGTTTTGAATAGTATAAGACTTTGAAAACCAAAGCTTAAATTCTAACCACGCATATAAATTGGAAAATAAAGTATTTGTGCTGCGAAACCAAAAGAAGGGATCTTCAAGAACGATGTGGTAATATCTCCACAAGTGAAAACAAGAGTATGAAGACTAGCATTTTAAGGTATGTTTTAACTACTTTTCTTAACATTCGATGTCAAGATCACACTGTTTTTCAATAGGTATGATATGAGAAACATCACCAAATCAGCGGAATGTAACAAGTTGTAACTCCATTTATTACGTGAACAAAACACTAATAAATAATATTATGAATTAGTGTAGTTTAAATCATCGGAAAGTTGGTTGGGAAAATCAGTGGTACAAATATTTGTGGGGAGAGCAAATTCTTGAAAGTCTTCTAAGAAGTAATTAGTACATACCTCCGCCTCGATAGACAGGAACAAAGTGGTCTGCGTGCCATGCATTGCCCTCTGTCGGATCCTTAACAAGCCTATCAAGCCTGCACGACGTCAAATGATAATGTGTTTTGGTTTAAAGGAATCGGGGATATTGTTGGTATTTGAAAGTACAATTGTCGGGTAATTAGCAGAAGCATTAAGAAGAAAAAATGAAACATTTTCTTCTAACTAGTTGCACAACAATTTCTTCTAACTTACGGTTTCTTCAGAGTTGCCACTTGTGGCGCAAAATTTTCAATATACTGCCTCCTCATTGCCAAGGATAACGGTCTTAGGTGCTCAACAAGTTTATGACAATCTAATTGGCAAATTGTGCAGACACCACGTTCCAGTTGAAAAAGCTCCTGCAAATCAAAGGAGGCAAAGCTCAAGAAAAAAGAAAAAACATGCTCCAAAAGTTTCTATTGAAGTTGTCTTGCCACATGCATAAAATCAAAATAGAAGAGAAGAATATGCTGAACTTGATTATCTCAAGTAACATATTTCATGTCCTTACATGACGAAGAGATCTGTTACTTGTTCGGATGCGGTATTCTTCGTAGCAGCTAAGCTGGCAGAACAGATCTTCAAAATATTCAGGTGTCTTGGCATTATGGCCCCTGAAATCAAGTAAAGTAAGTGTCCGAAACAAAAAGATGTATCCAGTATATGTAGATAAATTACAGACAACTTACGTGCATGGTGTTTGACACAGTTTGCACAAAGGATCATCAGTCAGAGTAAAACCCTGAGTGTATTCCTTCTCCTTTTTTCCATAGCCACTACGTAGGTGGACTTTTTTCCACACAGCGTTTGATGGTAAAGGTTTGCTGATCTCAACAAAAGGTGTAGAGCGGCGCTTGCTTCCGCCTTTCAGTAATCCCTGCCAGAAAATAAAATGATTTGTAAGCATACAGTACACTGCTGAAAAGACACTGATATGTATTATCAATAAATGCAAGGAGAAAGGAGATCAAGTTTACTCCCACAAAGGGATATCAACAAAGTACGAAAATTCAGATTTGTAAAAAGGTACCCTGATGTCGTGGTTAATGCCTTCGCACAGGTAGCACAACTCAATAGTCAAAGGAAGCTGTAAAGGCTTTCCAAGTAATTTTTTTTGTTCGATGGGCCTCAGTTTCTTCCATTCTTTGATGAATGCAAGAAGAGCATGCAAATAACCTGGATTCTCCTTCAAAATTTTGAAAGAAGTTCCTTTAATATTGTCAGCAGCAGTAGAATTCAATGCCTCGAGTTCTTCTGGTCTAAAATTCTCAAAAAGTGGCCTTGGTCTTGAATCCTCTCCTGAGATGCAAGAATACAAGTGGATTCTACCAGTGTATTGGCTCACCTAATATCCAAGAAAGAAAATTGTGATCAAATACTGTTTGTATAATTGCCACCATCTGTAATGCTAAAGTAACTAAATGAAGCCACATACAATTGAGGGCATCAATACTGATAAATCAACTAATCAGAAAGATTGTCCACTATCTGATTGTTTGAAACCATATCTATTAACCAGATTACAAGTTTTACCTCAAATCGCAAAGCATCTACTTGGTTGGTACTACTTTCTTTAGCTTCCATTGGCTGAACTGGTTCGGCGTCCTTTGATTTGGTTGCTTGACAGTTGTTTTGGTGTTCCTGCAAATTCTAACTTATAAAATTGCTTCCTTTGACAATAAATTGAAAGGAAAAAGTCATCTCTTTCTTTTGAGTCAAGAAAAATTCGAATGTGCCTTTTCAAGTCCATCTTTGTCTTCACTGCTCGTAGAAACATCTCCTTCCAAGTTCTCTTCTGAACATCCCTTGTCCCCATTGCAATCAAAAACCACTTGAGCCTATTTCACCGAAAAAGTTGTATAGATCATGACAAAAAAAAAAAAAAAAAACTCAAAACGACGAAAATTCACTCTCATACTTAAAAGGAGGTGCAGTTAATACCCTTAGGTTTTACCTTGGTACTACTGTGCGTTTGGGATGAAATTCCATCACTATCATTGTGCTGTGCAGATCCATGTAGAATGTTTGCAACCAATTTATCATACGCCGGTATCATATCTTTGGCTAAGGAGCCAAAGTTAGGCAATTTTATTGACTCTCCAGAGACCTCATCACCCACTGCTTTTTGCCACATATGATCTTCACAAGTATCAGCTCCACCTGACGTCTCAAAGAAAGAAATACCTTCAACCTGCCAAAATCCAAATATGAAGTTAAATGCTACATTGCTTATGGCAGAATGGAAACCAAACCTGACTGCTTAAGGATTGGATAAGTATTACGTGTTTTGAAATTAACCTAGTAATCAACTTGTTCTGTATTTCATTTTAGGACAATAACAATATGAACATAGTAAAGAGGTTTAGAATCCAGTTAGAATTGAAAGGAACTTCCAAAAATGAAAAGTACCGGTATCTCTTGTATTGCATCATACTTCCCGTTCGTTGTAGATGAAACACGGTGCAAACTCTTGTTCAAGTTTTGCCAATGTGACTCGTCTATAGTATCCTACAACATGTTATACTCATCAGTAAAAGGGAAATAAAGAATATGTTTACAGAACAACTATATAACAAAGGAAACAAGCACCTTTCCGCAAAATATGTATATGTTGACTGCATTTGTTTGCCCTCTCCTGTGAGCTCTATCCTCAGCCTTCAAATCAGAAGAATCATGCGCATCAAAGAGTCAATAATATATAAAATAGAGGAAGTTCAACAATGGGGCCTGAAATTAGTTTTTAATGCTTAAACCTGAAGCATCAATGATGGAGACTGAGGAAGCTCCAAGAACACAACATGCTTTGCTGATGAGAAATCAAGGCCAACACCTCCAGCAGTAATACCAATTACTGCAATCTTGACCTGAAAATTTGACACAATACATAAGTCAAAACACACAAATATATGGGGCAAAAGAAAGGATTCTTGGCTGAGACCTCAGCAAAATGTGCAACGCAAGCTGTGGAAAGGATATTTGGTGTAGTTAGTTTGTAGGCACATCAAGCAAAATTGACAAGGAAATAATAGTATAGTATATATGAACCTCGGTAGATAGTTGGAATGATCGTACAGCTTCCTGCCTATCTGCAGCAAGTGTATTTCCATCAATTCGGACAAAAGTAATCCCTTTCTCACATATGAACTCCTGATAATTCAGAACAAAACGAGACTAAATTGAGGAATTGATTGGACAGAAACATTAATAGCAATGGCCACCAACCATTAACATGATAATCCATAATGTAATACCAACAGAAATAAGACACATAGTTTATGCGAGTAATTATACAACGGTAATGAAATACTCATAAACATTACAATTATATTCCACCACTTTATCCTTTCAACTTCAAATAACTAAAAACACACTACCTTTTGAATAACTGGTCACAATGGCCCTAGATTGGAGCAGTAAACCCAAGTACCCCCACTTGAGCAACTTTAATCACTAAAATACAACCATTCTCAAAGGATGAACAGGAAGCACAAATTTTGAAGAAAATCTCACCTGTAATCCGTCAAGTACTTTATGGTGATGCGCAAATATTAACATTTTGTGAGAACTGGAATCTGATTCCAAGTTTACAACACCATCTGATTCTCCAATGAGTGGATGAATGGAGAGCCATTCCCGAAACCCGGCTAGCTTTGCAATACCTAATTCTTGGTAGGAAAGTTGCCCTGATCTGCAGCAACGCTCACTATCTGAAAGCAATAGGGTAAAAGAAAAAGAAAAATGAGTATAGGCAGATAAATAATAACACTAGCTGCACAAATTTTTTCTCGAAATGGCTTCTCCACCAAACCATCAAGGGGCATGAAATAAAAGAAGACACATGACCCTTTGGTTGCACGCACATATTCGAATGCAGAAAATATTCAAATTACCATTTGGTTCATCCAAATTTTCTGAAGATGCATTCTTAGTGGCACTTCTTCCCACCCTGACAGCAGCTATTGCTGAAGCTATATCTGATTTCTTCAGTACTACTTGTATAATCTGGCGGCGTTTGGGTGGTAGCTGAACCAGGACATGTTCCTTCAAGCGTCTTATCTACAATTAAGTGTGCAATTAAAAAAATGAGATTTGAACAAGAATAACCAAGGGTACAAAAGTATTACAAAGTTCCAACCATGTTAAAACAGCAGAAACACCTTGGTCACTAGAACAACATGTAAGTTAACTTTAAACCTACATTGAGTTCAAAGAGAGGACATATACATCTTAAAGATAATATAAAGAACAAGAGCACACCATAACCGTTTGCTTCAGTAACATGTTCAACTCCTCCAAACGAGTGCCCTTAGAGAAATCCTGCAGCACAATTCCATGGAGTATCTCAAAACTTTCCTTTGTCACAGTAAATCATTTTAGAAAAACTGATGCTAATAAAAGGTGCTAGCACAATTGCAAAATGTATAGGTAAATATATAGATATGGGTTGACAGTAAGTTTAATTTCTCCAGAAGAAGAAATAACATCTGAAATAGTCAACCACAAGGCTTTTCAGGACAAAATGGATAGGCCTTTTAGGCCATGGCCAAGAAGCATGAAATTCTGATCATGTTTAACTACGTGGCAGCACAAAGAGGATAATTTTCAACAAATCAATATAATGATATGATCTTCAATATTACCTGAAAAGTTTTCCCTTGAACACCGTGGATATATTTGACATCACAGTAAGTTTTGGCAAAGTCATACTTGTCTTTTCCCAGCAAACCAGGCCTATGAAAAAGAAGAAAAAAAAAGCAAGATGTAAAGTGACCAATAAACCTAGAGAGAAGCAAGCCGGTTGATAGAGATATAACAGTGTGAAGAGAACTTACCATAACATATCTATCTGATGAAAAATGTCATATGGCCTATGATCACCTAGGAAGATATACAAAATGAGACATTAGAACGGACTAAAGAGTGGTTAACTAGAGAAAAATACAAAAATAATACAGAACTGCAGACAATGCTGCCAATTTCTTCAAAGTCCCATGCTACAACCTTGACAAAGAAGGTGTTCCAGATAGTAAAACTATGCGCTTGACCTTTGTTGCAATGTCAAGAACAGCTTTTATCTGTAAATACACAAGATTTAATTAGCATATAGTAAAAGCTCCCTGCAAATATAGTATACTTAACTAATTACTATGAATATTCACAAAAAAAGCAATCTAGGAGACTAAATTTGAATGAAAGCGGTATTCCTCGTATTACAATTTTTGTTCATACTAGCATCTTTAAGCTGCCAGTCCATAGAATTGATGACAAAAGTATGCAGAAACAAGCAAAGAAATTTTTGTTCCCTTACAGTAAGTGTATAACACCCAAATTACCATCCAAAACCAAAGACCTCAAAAGATAGAAAATTCATAAATTATTAATTTTAATTTCCAGCAGGCTAGCGTTATATGGTACAGGCAACAATAATAAGACACTCTAAATCTTGGAGCACCTTATACGACCAAATTATCATTAAACCAGGTGTTATAAGAGTCCTCGTAACCACTGATATTTGGCATGATAAGAAATATGCTTTACCTCTCTAGGTTCTGATGATTTCTTGGTACATCGTACGTGGTGGGATTCATCAACAACTAAGAGAGCCCATTCTCGTTCAAGCATGCTCTTATGCAACCGGTGGAGCATTGTGTAAGAAATAACCACAACTCTGGGCCATCTCTTTAAATTGGCAGGATTGTTTTCATGACCAAATACTGGTGTCACAAGACCATGTGAGAATCCATTCATGTTTTAGAAGTAAATCTATAATATATACACATATAAATTAAACAAAAGTAAATTGGGAACAGCTAAAGTATGTACCTAGATGGATGTCAGCTGGCAAGCAAAACGGAAGCCACCGCTCTAGTTCTTCTGCCCAAGAGTAACGCAAAATGGCAGGGCAAACAACAAGTATGGAACCTTCATGCATGAAACAGCTTGCAATAGCAATAGCCTGGGTGGAAAATTGTTAACATATTAAATTTCATTTACTCATGGCAACTTTAGGGGGAAATAGGAGAAAAAAAAAATTAAAGTGCAGGAGATACACCTGTTTGTGTATAATACGAAGTTCTGTGTGTGTATGTGCAGTCACTGTATGTGCACGGTTGTGAAAAAGCCAAATAATATTGCAGATGTTATCAAAAGCAGCGTTCTAGCACTCACACTCAATAAAACTACACTGCACTGTCTCAGTGCTGACTCAATGCACCCAAAAGGCAGAATGCAGTTAAAACCTAGAACCATGAATAAAAATCAAAGGGCATTTAAGATCATTTAATAAAAAACTACCTGGAGTGTCTTTCCAAGGCCCATTTCGTCTGCAATAAGACATCGTCCACCTCTTTGCAAACCAAATCTAACACCCTCATGTTGGAAAGGCAAAAGTGCATCTAACAGCTTCTTCGGTAGCTTCCCAACAAACTCATCAACCATTTCGTCCGACAAGTGTTCTGGCCTGCATGGTATCCATTTTCCCGCAACAAAAGAATGTGAAAGTCTCTCTACAACATTAAGAGTGCCCCAAGGTATCTCTTCGGTGTCAATGCTCTTGCTGCTTCTTAGACATTTCAAGACCGCACTGTAATCACTCAGCTTATAAACACCGGCCTTTCCACCACCATGATTTTGCGTGTAATGGGATGGCATGACCTAAGACAATTCCATAACACCACAATTTAAACACAAAATCCTCCCTCACTAACGATTGCAATACGTTTGAATATTATGATTTTCTTATTGAAGTAGCTTTACAAGTACTGAAAACCGATAGTAATAGTTATATAAGAAAGAAACAAAACTCAATGCACTAAAAAATTTAGCCTTTTTCGAAACGAAACCACTGAAAATCAGAAAACTTTTATTCAATTTCCTTTCTCTATGTTCATTTCCGCCATTTTTTCGCCACCCAAACAAATACCTTTCGAAGCCTAGAAATAAGCTATTTTCAAAACCAAACCACCAAAATTCACAAAACCCAGAATTCAATTTCCTTTCTTTCCTATTTGTTCAACCATTTTTTTCTCACCGCACAAAATTAAAAAAACAAAAACCCACTTAAACTACTTACATTAGCCAAGCAATCACTTAGTCTCCTTAAGCACTCCTCCTGCCCCGGAAATGCAAACCCTTTTACGGCAACTGGGGTGGCTGAGAAGGAGTCCGGGGAGCAGATTTCGAGCCTGACCCGGAACCTCGCTGGAAATTGGATATCCGGAACCGGTTTGACCCGGGAAAATTCGGGTCTCGGATCGGGGATGCAATGCGTGGAGCTTGGGGTGAGGTCGGGAGAAATCTTTCGGCACTTGAAGAGTGACCATGGGTTTTGCTGCTGTTGTTGAAGATTGGAGGATTCGGATTCGATCAGCTCTTTGCGTTTCGCTAGTGCTGCTAATCGATTCGCTTCGGCTCGTCTTCTTTGTTCTTCTGTGATCTCCATTTTTGGGAATTAGGGTTTTGAGATTGGGGGGAGAATTCCAATTTTTGAAAGGGCGGGAATGGGAACCCCAGAGAGAGAGAGGGCCTTGAAGGTGAGAATTGGAACAAAATTAAACACGTGTCTGCATGTGACACAACCCGATAAAAAAACCGGGCTAAACGGGTTGTTTCTTGGAAACTTTAACGAAAAACTCGTATTCTTCAATTTAATAAAAAATCATATTTTTACATTAAAAAAATCAATTCTGGTACTATTCACTTTACCAATTAATTTTCTTCAGTTTTTCTTTGTTTCTTTTTGTTTGTGTTATCGGGTCGTACATGATTGATGAAGTATGCTAAAATTACCAAGTGCTTGAAAAGTTGAAACCCCAAAAAACAAGGCAACACAGATGCCTCTCAACGTTTGACAGTGAACCCTAAGGCCCCGTTTGGGATTGAGGTGATTTTAAAAAAAGCCACTGTGAAAAAAAGCTGAGGGTCATTTTTGTGTTTGGTAAACTGAAAAAAAAGGGCTTATTTTGGAAGCTGCTGTGAGAATAAGCTGAAAATCAAAGGAAAAGCTGAAGCTGCTATTTGCTGCTTTGAAAAAAAGCCAGTTTTTTCAAAGCACACGGAGCTACAGTGCTCCTTTAATGAAAAGACACACTATCATCCTGCTTTTTTTTCCAAAAGCACTTTCACAAAAAAGTTTACCAAACACTCTAGTGGCTTTATTTCACAGCCGCTTATTCTCACAGCACAGCCGCTTATTCTCACAGCAGTTTTTTTTCAAAGCACAGCAATACCAAACCAGCCCTTAAACCCAATAACACACATCTACTAGTTCCCCCTCCAACTTCCATCAAATTTGACAATTTTTCTTCAACACTACGTAGTATTAAGTAATACAGAAAAGAATATTTGAGATTAAAATAAAAAATCTAAATAGTGGTAAAAATTAAATTTAATAGTTAAATTACCCGTAACATTGAATCATACGTAGCATTGAAGTCTTACCCGAGAAAATTCTTCAATAAATTACATTATAATCTGTTGCTTGCTTCCTCTGGTGGGCCAACAGAATCCAATGTTGGTGTCCAATGTTAAACCATTCCCATCCAATGGAATAAGAACAGCTACCAGCATGGAATGGTCATAAGCAAAACTTCAAGAACACTACGGCATCAAGTGATTTCCACACATTTTTTTTTCGTCGTCCACAACCCAGAGTTCATTTTTAGTATTCGGACTGAAGAAATCGAAAGATATAAATAAAGAAGGACGTCCAGAAGAAGAAAAAGAGTGTGGGGAAATCATGTTTCCGAATATAATATGAAAATTATGAAGGAAAAAGAGGACCATAGAGTTAAAAATGGAAGAATCTTGCTGGTTTAGGTTTATGTGCGTGTGCCTGTGGTGTTGTATTTGGGGAAAATCCTTTGCTTCTTCCTGCATAGATTCATGCAAACTGTGAAGCATATCTTTCCCTTTGCTTCGCTTTGCTTCCATGTTTCTCCCTGTTCATGACCAAAATTCTGATAAAAGCAATAGCAACACACCTTTGCTTCCATTTTTCTTGGCAGCCAAACAGTAATCTGCTTGAAAACCAGGAAATTTGAGAGCGAAGAACCGGCAACAGAGGTTTCTGAAGAAAGCAAGCCGCCAGCCCAACAAACACAATCTCTGTAGGTACTAATCTGCATACTTTTCTACTATTTTTTCCTTATATGTATGTAGTTAGAGTTGAATACTTTGTCCAAAACAGAAAGTTACGTTATCGAAAACTGAATGTTATGTTCAGTTCTGTGGCTTGAGTTACAAGAAAACTCAAAAGACTTCCATTGATTTATTTTTGTACATAGCAAGGGGCAAAACTGCTTCCCGGGCCAGTTTTTCGGAGGAAATGAGTCATTATTCTGATGCACAAGATGTCGAGTCTGCAACTGCGGTTGCAGCAGCTGCCCTTTCCATTCACTCGAATGAAGAAGCTAAATTACAGTATAAAAAAGGGACGAGGGAAAGCATTCCGATCTCAAGGACCAAGACTCTGCAGGATCTGATGACTGGGCGGCCAAACAAAGAAGCAAGGGATGCTGGTACTTGACTATTTACTTTTTTCGCGATAAAATGTTTCGGTGAACTAACAGGTTGTATTCATAATAGGTGAAGTTTCAATGAAAGATCAAAGAGCACAGGAGAGTGCTTTTCCATCTAGGTACCCGAATCGTGCATCCTCTTCAAGACCTTCGACTCCTGCAAATGGATACCAAAACCAAAAGGGAAGTTCAGGCAGACGTAATGCTGCGGACGCAAAAGCAGATGCTTGGGAGAGAGCTCAGATGAAAAAGATTCAGAGGCGGTAAAGATTAAATGTTTTATGGGGAAACGATCTCCGCACACCCCTTTTCTCCTTTTACATGTCCTCATTATTTTGTGTCCTTTGATTGAACCAAAGGCCAGAAATAAACAACTGGGGTGCGCTGAGGGGAAAAGGCGTGCGCGGAAGTCACTAGTACAACATAATCGTTGTTGATAGAAGATGGATTCAGTTTCTTCCTTCCTACTACATGTTTCTGCTTCACTTGTTACTAGAAAGTGAATCGGTCACTCGATCTTCTGCTGGTTAAAATCTGTATATGTTAACCACATTACGGGTACCTACAGTATATCGATCCTAACTTATTTTAATTTGTACATGATGTATAACAATTAATTGTGTGTTGAATCTGCTGATCCTATAAAACTATATATTTGGCCCTTTCGATTCAAAGACTTGAGACAGCAGATTTTGCAGGCACAAGGAGTTGGATACCGGTTCAATCTGCTACTTCATCTAAAATTCTCAAACACTACAAAAAAAATCCTTGTTATAATTTTGCCCCTGCAGGCCTAAACCATGAAAAGTATTGAAATGGACTACTTCAGGGGGAAAGAATAAGGTCCAAGATTTTGACTTGGATTGACGTGAGTCACGCGACATTTAGGTATAGTTGTAAGATATCTAATGAAACCGTTGCTGGAATTGAGATCTCATTCAACGAGAAAGATAACAAATATCTAGGTAAACGCTTCCCTCATTTTGAGGGCAAGGGCACAATAGGCGGACTATTATGCTGGACTAAATTACCCTAAACCCAAGCCCTAAACCATGAACTTTGAAATTACCTCCACCACAAGATAGCTGCATCCGCCAAAGGCGACGTTGTTTCCAACAGCTACCTCCTCATCACATCTTGCCCTCATACTTTGGACTGTTATTTTGGGTTCTCCTAATATGTTCATCAAGTTATAAATATGCATCTCATATTGCAGCAAAAGTAAACTATTGGTAATCTTGTCTGGAAATCTTTTTGAACAATTTTATATGACACTACATTAGCTTTCAATCAGTCTATCTGTGCATCACATGCTCCTGTCTCTTCACGTGGAGCATTGTTGTTAACTTAAGCCAGATTGATCAAGAGGCTGGAAGCCATCCAATTTCAAGCTTTCGAGTTTTCGCCACCCTAGCCGGCGTCGTCGCTTCATGTAAGTCTCTCTCATGGTTAAGCATGCATGACTAGCTAGTTTGAAGTGTACCTGAATGTGAAATCACCATCACAAGGCAAGCTCCAAAGGCTATTACAAGTGCTGTCTGCTAATAGAGCTTAATGATTCAGAAAATCCAAGAGAAGAAAGAGAAAGTGTTACTGGAGATGGAGCAAAGTGGCCCTAGCTGCCATAGTTATGTTAGACAAAAAACCAAATGTGGCCCTATTTATCAAGCTAATCACTCACCTAGGAAGGCTACTCTAGCTAGCAGAGAGTCAGAAGCCAGACCATCAATGAGACGGAGAGAAAATGAAGGACGGTTGTCCAAATTCGATCAGTTCTGCAAAAACATGCACCAGATTCTTCAGCCTGGCTAGCTCTTTTTTTTTTTTTTTTTTCTTTATTTTCTTTTTTAAAACATCATCTGGTATTTTCCTGTAACAATAACGCATAACAGCTTGCAAGAGATGTTTATATGACTTGTAAATTACCAACTAGCTCTTAGCCTGACAATTTTAAAAAGAAATACAAAAATTGTAATCAAGTCACACCCTGCGACTACAAAAATGGACATAGATGACTGGTTACTCAATGGCCAATAAGAGCAAGTCAAGCAGTGCCCATTGCCTAGTGGATCGGGGACCATTTCAATCCAATTGCCTCCCTCCCTTGCTCTAGTCCATGCGGGTGATTGGGCTCGGGGGAGGCCCGCGTGAGAGGGGAGGCACGAATCAATGGCCCGAGAGCTTGAAGGCGCTGACGCAAGGCTGACGTTAGTCATGTTATAAAATTAATACAAAAATGTAAAAAATTAATAAAAAATCTGAAAAAAAAAGAATTAAAAATTTAAAAAAATAATCCATAAATTTCTTATCATTATCTTCCACCTTACACCACAATTTTATATTTTTTCAAATACTTTAGGTTGTAGTTTCTTATTTAATGACATGTGACGCAGTGAGACCGATTAAAAATCATATCCGAAATTACAAATAAAATTAATTTTTATTATTTTATAAAATAAAAAATACTAATATTTTATTGTCTATTGTCATGGCTATTTAATTTATGGATGGAGATGCAAAAGACAATTACGGTTCATTACATGCAATTACTATTCATTGAAGAAGATTTAATAGGCAGTTGTCCTGGGGGGTCTTTCCACACTGGAAATGCTCTTAAGGTCAAAAAGCCACGGCCCCGTCATTTGGCCTATGAAGGAAGGAGGACCACGGATGACGCACACATGCACACACGCACACATACACACACGCACACAATATAATATATATATATATATATATATATATATATATATATATATTGTGTATAAATTCCTGTAAAAGTTATTGTTGGTCTCAAGTGGCAGCACAAGATAGACAGAGAGGGAGATAGAGATAGAGAGAGAGAGAGAGATGGCCATGAGAGGACTCAAATTGTCAGTTTTCAACCAAAACTGATCTATCCGTTAAATTTAATGTGTTCATAACTTGCATGATATATGTTATAAATCAACCAACCAGACAAGAGGTTGTCTTGAACTTTGAGGCACTGCATAATGTGAGATTGTCGACTTATATTAGCGGCTAAATGATTAAAGGGATAAACTATATTTTCACCAGTTAAAGTACCCTCTCTCTTTTAAGATTTAAAGAAATTGTGATCGCGTTATGAAATTTGTGTTTAGAGCATCGGTCGTCAAAGGATGAAAAGTCTAGCATGGTAACCTTGTATTAGAGTAGATTATTCATGTAAAATTAATCAAACGCAAAAAACTGTGTAAGGTGATGTTGAGAGTATCCTACACAAAATGACTTGAAGACCCTCAATCTATAGTGGTCTAGGGCAATTGACTTATGAAATTCGTGTTGATGAGAATTTAGAGCGAACTATTCATGTATTAGGGGTAAAAGATCATGTGTAGATGAGACTGAGAGTATCATACGTGATTTGTGAAAGTATAAAACACCACACGAAAAAAAAAAGCAAATGACTTTAAGAACCTTATCTAAAATGGTCCAGGGAGAGGCAAAGCATATATATTTTTTTCTCCATTCTTCTTTTTAGCTACCACATGTTTTGTGTAAAATCTCCATCACAGCAATGTGAGTGTGACACAAAAAAGGGACCAGAAAGACAATGAAATAATAAGAGAGAGTCCAAACTCATATCTCCAACTCATTCATTTGTAGAGAGAGAGAGAGAGAGAGAGAGAGAGAGAGAGAGATTTATATAGAGTAGTACTGTGGAGTTCTGATTTGGAATACGATTACTATATTCAAAGGAAAGACGACCAAGAAATAACAAGTCGAAGGAGAAGAGAGAAAACAGATATCCTCCATTCCTCCTCACGTGTGCATGCATCATGCAGCAGCAGAACCACTCCAACGCCATTCGTCCTGTCCCTTTGTAAGCACCACTGTTCATATTTTCTTTCATAAACCTTTAAATTTTTTGTTGATTATTTATGTAATTTTCTCTCTTAATTTCTGCTTTTTTATATGGAGTTTTTATTTTATTTTTAAATTTTTTATCAATGTGCAAATTGTGTATGGGATAATTAACCAGAATTTGGTGTTTTTATTCTTTTTCAATGCTATTTGCACCAGTAGGATTTATATGCTTTTCTTTTCTAGCTCTATTCTCTTAACTAGAACAATAATGATATTCTTACTATATTTTTGTACCACAATTGTATACCACTTAGTGTCATTTGATGTGAACAGTCACATCATCTAAATTAATTAGCATTTAATTTCAAAATGTTAATCAATAATTAATAAAAATATTGTTAATTAAATGATGATTGTGATATACGAGGAGTCTTCTTCTACCACCTAAGATTATTTAAGTGTTTTAATTCATAAAAATATTGAAATTAAATGATGTAGTTGTCCAACTCATCTGCCACCTAAGATGATAAAGAAATGTGGTATAAAATTGTGATAAGAATAACATTACTCTAACTAGAATCTCGATGTACTCAAAACCTTTGAGTTGTAAAAAACCCAGTTACATGCTATAATTAATCCTTCTTTTCGTAACAATTATCATTCGTGAAATTGAATTCCGAACCTCATCTCATAGATTGAAGAATAAATATCATTAGGCCAAACGGTTGTGTACCTTATGCACTTTGGTTTCAAACATTGAGTTTTTAGTCAATTAACTTATTTTAAGACAGTACATTTCGTACTCTTTATTTTTATCAAAATATTTCATCTTATATTAGGATTTTCTTGCTCATTCACACATATACTTTGGATTTACAGGTCTAATTATGACGTCACAGAACTGAAATTGGAAAACGGCCGGTTGGCCATGCATGGGCTTGGTGCGCTTCTTACAGCTCAATCAAATCCCACATGGAGCAGGAGCAGGGCTTGTGACACATTGGAATCAATTGTCGATCAAGCTACATGCCACAAACGTGACCCAAATATCATCCGCCATGACCAGACCCCGGCAAACACAAGCTCGGTGGTTGCATCCTCCGGCGAAACATGGACGGACAGCTCTGTCCAGGTGCCGCCGGCGCAGGGGTGGATAAGAAAACGCAGTCGATCAGATTCCGGCTTCTTCGAGAATAACTTTAGTACTAATAGCATTCATGAAGAACATGCAGATCCCAGCAGTTGTGCTAGTCCTGGTGCTAGTGTTAGATTGTGCAGGAACAATCATAAAACTACCTCTACGTTAGTTTCTTTTGAGTCTCCTCCCAGTTTGAAGACCAAAAGCACCGACGAGGATTCGGCCAGTCACGGAGGGCTGGTAAGATACATGTACATATTCTTTGAGGCGTCGTGCACTTTAAATGATGCTATGTTACATGTATCACATTTCTCGTCACATCTCTCGCAACTTGTATCTTACAACTAGCAGGAAAACCGAGATGATGGCCGGGAAACCACCAAAGGTGGCGGATCAAGCCGTTCACACTCAACAAGACCAAGGCGAGCTGCTGCTGTTCATAATCAGTCAGAGCGGGTAACAATTTAATTTTGGTCTCCCCCATCTAATAATTTGTGTGCGGAAATCACTTCCCTAACTGAAACTAATTCCGTGCAGAAACGAAGAGACTTGATTAACCAGAAGATAAAAGCTCTGCAAAGGTTGGTGCCAAATGCAAGTAAGGTGAGAAAATTTGATGTGTGCTGATTACGATCATCATTACTTAATTTAATTTGGAGACAATGTTATTTTTGTGGTTAATTTTGGACTTGTCAAGTGATTAATTACAGACTGATAAAGCTTCAATGCTTGATGAGGTGATCAAATACTTGCAACAACTTCAAGCTCAAGTCCAAATGATGCATAATCTGAGAAATTTCATGGCTAATGGCCATATGAATATGAATATGATGGTGCCTTTAGAAATGCAGCAGCTGCAGCTGCAGCATCTTCATCAAATGTCACTCCTGGCTCATAGGGGAATCGGAATGGGATCGCGCATTCATCCTACACCGGTTGTGGCTGCCGCTCTTCCTTCTTTCATGCCGCCATTTATGATGCCGCTGTTAATCCCACCACACCCTCCTCCTCAAGCAAAGGCAGAACCAACCAGCACGAATAATGGTTCAGACCCTCTACCTGATCCATATTGTGCCCTCCTAGCACAAGTACGTGTTTCCACATACATATGTGAGGAAATGATAGCAAGAAACCTATGTTTGGAAGTACTTCTAGAATAGCTAAAACCAATTTTCAGATAACCAAAAGTGTTTATAACAGAATGCTCACAAGTGTTTTATGCGAGAGCACCTGCTATGTGCTTCCAGAAAGCACTTTCTAAAGAAGCATTGCTAACTTTTGGAACTAATTTGAATAAAACTTGATTTGCAGCAATCAATGAGTATGGACTTGTTCAACAGGATGGCAGCTCTCTATCGACAAGAAGTCACTCCAGCAACAGCAGCGTCAAGCAGCCAGCCGCGGTCAAACCATGTACGAAGGAACTAATGAGGACTCACCTAGCTTCAGGGGATAATAGTTTACGTGATAAGAGAAATACTAATATACGATCTAGTCCCGGGAAAATGCAACTAATTCCAACGTTCTCTGAATTACTAATGGTCTTGTATGCTTTGACTTGTCAATTAAGTCTTAAAGATGATTTCTTCCTATATAATTTTGCTAAAATACCGAATCTGGATGATCGGAAGTCCACATCACAACATCCTGGAAAATGGATGCATGACTCTGTTAAAACCATAACAATTTTGCCCCATACGACATTTTCTGATGTGAGTTTTGAACCATAACAATTAATCTGGCCTCTAGATATCAACGTACTTATTCGTGTTACTGACGTTCTCGACATGTCACACGACAACGACTCATAACCATCTATGGGGGCATCTATGAGAATGGCAGTCACACCATGGTCCCTAATTGTTCATCGCAAGCTTCGTAAATATGTAATTTCGATAAGCAGTAACTAATAAATCACCAACACGCACGTTGCAGAAACATACAACAGAAAAATAATAGCAATAATGCACAACTCCTTCGGCAAACCAATCAGTATAGCAGTACACACAAGAAAAATGTTTCATATTCTCCGAGAGCCTTCTCACCTTGATTCAGTTTTCTCTTCACTTATGCCCCCGCAACTTCACAAGCTCGCAGAACTTCAATCCCACGCAACCTCCAAAACTACTGCATTCGTGTTTTTTCGGATATGTACAGAAATCATAACTATATGTTTTTGGTATATCAGACTGCATCTTCTGTGTCTGTTTCCGATGCCATGGATTTGGTATCCTGAAGCGAAATCACAGTCTCGAAAGCACCAACCAAGGCCTTGACTTTACTCTTCCTGGACTCAACAAGCCTACTGGCAGTCTCTTCAATCACATTATTCAACAACTTCTGCACATCCTTCCTTCCTGTCACACCTTGGTGTCTCAACACAACTTTCTCAGGACTCGTTTTAGTACTACCATTCAACCCACTATCACCAGCCGCTTTCCTCCTCAAGCTCTTCCTTTGTGAACCTTCCACATCTCGTTTGAAGCTTCTCGGAACAACTTTCTCGCTTTTGAATTTACCACCATTTGACTGGCTGCCATCAACTTCAATCCTCCCAAGGCTTCGCCTTTTGATAAAAGCACCATTTGAGTGACTGTGATCAACTACTTTCCACCAGGGGCTTAACCTTTGGAATACATCACCAATTGACTGGCTGTCACCGACTTCTTTCCTCCCGGCGCTTCCCCCTATTACACCACCTTTACCATTTTGGGTCTCCCCTGCCAATCTTACTCGCCTGAATTTGAGTCTCCTTGTAGTATTGATCTCAGGCTTAATGTCAAGCACCCTTCCTCTCCTAAATGTAAGCTTTCGGGCTGAGCTGTTTTTACTTTCAGAGCTAAGTATCTCAGACTTTCGAGGCCTAGTACTCTTCCCCACCTTCAAATTTGCTCTTTGATTACCAGTTTTCATTGCTTTGCGTTGAGAGGTGGAGCCATTTTCTTTTTTATGAGTGGACTTGGCTGGGGATGCGGACACGGATGATGATGATAAGGATGATGATGATAAGGATGACGATGAAGATAAAGGTCTTCGAGTACTACGCCTCAAGCCTTTGTTTTTAGGGGATGGAACAGTAGGTGAACGACCATAACCTCCATTTGCAGTGCGTTTCAAGTTTTTCTTCATAGAGGATGTAGGTGCTCGAGTGGTACCAACTCCCTTCCTAGCTTGTCTCGAGCTTTTGACTTCCGAGGATTGATGTGACGACGATGATAACTTAGGTGCATCGGCACCATTTGGAGTTGGTTCGATAGTACTATTCTCAGTATTAGACTCCATGACATACAAAATCTTTTCTGGAACATCCTTATTGCAGGGTCCCTCAGGTTCAACTTTTCGGGGACCGTTTTGATCTTTCATATGCGACAACCCTTTAAGGTTCTTAAAGCTTCCAGCATTTTCATCGCAGACTCTCTTGACGGGGTGTTTGTAAGTCAAAGAAACAGTTTCAGGCTCTAACATCTTTTTCTCAACCAATACAGGAGTCCTCGGTGGTTTGCTTCTGTTTTTTCTATTGACACTGCTGCTCAAACCTTCGGGTATTTCCTTGCCTTTTCTAGTTCCACTCTTTCCTTGATTACTTGAACCTTGTCCTGTGCAAGAAGATGACTCTACTTGCTCACGCTTCACCTTTGAACCGATGGAACCTTCCATAGAAACTTCAATCTCCTTAATGGGAGTTAAAACCGTTTTTGAAGAGACATTTTCTTTCCTTTTTGATGATAAAGCTCTTTTCTCCATGACACCAGAATGATTAAGTTTCCGTGATTTAGAATCTGGAGAAGGATTAGGACTGACTGTTGAAATCACTTTTGAATCGGTGGAATCTTCAGCAGAAACATCTATATCCTTATAGGGAGGTGAAACTCTTTTCTGCGTGGCAATAAAATTCTGGGACTCGGAATCTGGAGAAGGCTTAGGATTGGTTGTCGATGTCACCTCCGAATTGCTCAGGCTTGGGTCTGATCCTGGGAGAGAAGATTGATCTAATTGCTCAGCCTTCATTTTCGAATCAATCAACTCTTCCATAGAAATGGCTATTTCCTTGGGAGATGAAACTTTCTTTGAAGAAGCAGTTTCTTTCTTTGTCGATGATGAACCTTTTTTCTCCGTGACGACAGAATTATTAAGTTTCAAGGTTTGGGAATGTAGAACAGACCTCGGTCCAGTTGTGGATATCGCCTTTGAATTTCTCAGGCTTAAGGCCGGTTCTGGGAGAGAAGATAGCTCTGATTTCACACGCTTCACCTTCAAACTGGAGGAATCTTCCACAGAAACATCAATATCCTTGGAAGAGGATGGAACCTTTTCTGCAGAAACAATTTCCTTCTTCCTCAATGACAAAACTTTTTTCTCTGTGACAAGAGAATTGTCAAGCCTCTGGGTGTCGGAATCTGGAGAAGGCTTTTGATTGGTTGTGGATATCTGTTTCCTCTCTTTAGCCGATTTTCGCATGGCAGCAGTTGCATTTTCTTCAGATGCATTTCTCACTCCATATTTGCAATAATCATGGCAAGAACCTATTGGAACTCTGAGATAGCGGGACTGAATCCTTCTACCACCCTTTGGTTCCATTTCATGTGGGATCCACAGAACAGAGTTCCTGCTGGTATCCCCAGCATTTGGTTCCATTTTCTGTGGGACCGCTGGCATAGAGTTCCTTCCGATACCACCACCATTGGGTTCTAATTCCTGTGGGATCACTCTGATAGAGTTCCTTCTAACATCACCACCATTAGGCTCCATTTCCCGTGGGATCACTGGGATAGAGGTCCTTTTGATATCAGCAGGAGGATCTACTTTCTCGATGGAGCTTCTTCTGATATCACCAGCATTAGACTCCATTTCCTGTGGGTTCTCTAGGATAGACTTGCTTCTGATATTTCCACCCTCAGGCTCCTTTTTCTGTGGGATCTCTAGGATAGAGTTCAGTTTGATAGCACTGCCATCGGGTTCTATTTCCCGTGCGACAGTTGCAATAAAGTTCCTATCATCATCACTGAGATCCATGTCCTGCGGGACCACTGGGTTAGAGTTTCTCTCGGTAGAAGGAGAATCAACATTTCCGATAGCGCTCCTTCTGATGTCACCACCATTGGGCTCCCTGTCCTGTGGAATCCCTACGACCGAATTACCTTCGACATCACCATCCTTGGGATCCATTTCCTGTGGGATCACAGGGATAGAGCTCCTTTTGATATGAGGAGGATCAACATTTCCGATAGAGCTACTTCTGCTATCACTGCCATTGGGTTCTATGTCCTGTGGAACCCCTAGGACAGAGTTACCTTTGACATCACCACCCTTGAGATCCATTTCTGGTGGGATTTCAGGGATGGAATCCCTTCTGATATTACTGTCAACATCTCCCCCACTGGACTCTGGTTCTTGTGGGATCGAATTATTTTTGCCCTTGTCACCACGAAGGTCCAGGACTTGTAGGATCACGGGGATGCCGATGTTCTCTACTTCCATTATGAAGAAGACGACATAGCAAACTGACAACCCTGTAAAGAATTATAATTTCCCAAGAAAGAGTGAGTGAGATAACGCTCACAATAGTTCCAGAAAACAGAAAAAATGCAGATTTCATATTATATCATGAACAGAAATAAAAGCTTGCAAAAGAAGTTAGAGATCACATTGTTATCCAAATACATTCACTGGTTCTTGACGCTTTAACATTTGTGGTGAACCTTTTTAAACCTTTACAGTCTCTAATTCTTTCTTTCTTTCTGTCCCCATTCTTGTATTAGGGTTTTATCCTTTTTAGTACTTCTGAGAACTTGTCACTGCCACTTCACCTAAAATTTATCGAACACCAGATAATCGAACATTCAACCTCCTAATTCAGATGGGATGCCCTTGAGATACCTCATGCATCAACTTGTGACATTCTACGATCAACGTACCATTTGTGCACCCAAATTCTAAGTCTGTAAAATCCTAGTTGCTACTTGTTAGGAACAAAGTAGCAGCCTCACACACGCTCTAAGAAGATTAATTCAACTTTCATTGCACAAAATGCTTAACACAACCTCATGCGAACATTTCGAAAGATTTCAAATCACCCTATTAAATTGTTAAGCAAAGTTAACACACCACCTAACAGCTAATACAAAGAGCAAGAGGTCTAATGCAGATATGTAAGACATTAGACATACCATGATTGGTCTCCTCGGAGAATTAGTCTCGATTATTCAGCTCGTTGTTCAAAACCTGAAAAACCATACAAAAAGGTACAATCAAGATGAATGCAAAACCATCTACGATCTGCATTTGCAAACATCAATACCAAAACAAGAACAATGTATCTCATACATCACCAAACCGTCGAAATGATAACGGTAACCACAACCAATTCAATTTTTTTTTTCTTTGACACAAGCGATATTCTACACTAATTCATCAAACCCCGGAGATGGGGATTCAAACTTGGGTGCAGAGACATGGATTCAAAATTTTCTTATTAAAGATGCGAAGAAAGCATATTTATGATGAGATATCAAACATTTAGGAAAACAGAGACTAGCTCATTTGCAGTTTTCACACAATCATTCATTTCATACAAAAACAAACACAAAAAGTCCATATTTTCACATCAACCATGAAACTAAAATCACAAAACACACAAAACCCACCTGCAATCCGGCACAAAAAATCACATTCCGCGGCGGAAAAAGAAAAATCCAAAACTTGAACAAAGCATCAAAGATCGAACCTTTTTCTTGTGTATCTTCCTATCCCTCTTCTCAATTACAAGAGGATAAAAGACCGCAAAAGGGAGCTGCACAAATTTGGTCGTCCCTTACAAAAAGTAGCGATTTATTCGTCGTCGTTGGCTGTGTGAGGATGAGAATGCGCGTTTGTTTTTGTTGCAAATTAAAAATAAATAAACAAAATTAAAGAAAAAAATAAACCCAAAAAACCATCTTTTATGCCTTTTGGGTTTTGGTGGCGGGTCGGCTGCCTTTTTTGGGCTGGAAAGAGAGAGCAGAGGTGGAGGAGAGAGAAAGTTCAAGAGAGAGGAAAAATGGCGGGTACTAACGGTCTTTTTCTGGAAATACATTAATCCGTCTGGGATAATACGATTGAGTGACCTGACTGTGATTCTGGGTTTAAGTGTACTTGTCGTCGGCCGGCTGTATACGATACAAGCATTTCCACTGGAAATATACAGCAATATTTGTACATGTATAAAAGATTCAAACTTTTTGGTTTACTTTTTATGTATTTTTTTCCTTGATTTGATTGAATTGTGCCGGAGAGGAGAAACTAAAGGACCAGTGAGTCGGTGAGACTCATCCTTCTCTAGAACCCTACCGTTTTTGTTACTGGCTTTAAAATTAGCAGTCGGCTAATGCAAGAGTACAAGACTATAGTTAACGATCGGCCAATACAGGAGGCTTCGACCCCCTTTGTATAGACCCTTGATGATCAACTTCCCACCCTTTATATAGACCCTCAATACAGAAGGTTCCGACCCCTTCATAATGTGAGCCTAAAAGTGCCAAACATTAACTTATATATTATTTTCTTTACTTTTCGATCCGACAAGAGCACGGTCTGGTACACTACATGTTATAATAGGAGTAGTTAGATGCTTAAAAAAAAAAAAAATGACAACTTATACTATGAGACTTGGTGTACCGAGTTGAATTTTAGGCAAACTAAAAAATTTCTAAGTAACATGTGGGGAATCCTAAAAAGTGAACAATTGTAAAAGGTCTATCTCTCAACCTTTTTCTAAAATGTTACTAGACTTGGAAACCCCGCAGCTAGCTCTAACATATTGAACTATTTCGTAACGAAAACTTAGACGTAGCTCATGCCCAGCTGCTTGCTGCCCTGATATACACAAGTAGAGATTGGCATAAAAATTGTGAAATCGAATTGAACCACGAAAATTTTTGTTGAAACAAAAATAAGTTAACTTAGGTTCAAGAATCGAACTGAACCGTTCATACCGGTTTTGTTTCTGGTTTTCATGTTGGTGGAACTGCTTAGAACCAAACCGAACCGTGAATATTAATAATCAATTGGATTTTGAAATTTTTGTGAATTTTGATGGTTTGATCATGCTTCTCAGCAAGAGTGCTTTTAGTCTTTCGTTTCTAGAATGTTAAATTAGTAAACCAAAATGGGTATGGTAAGCTAAATTTGTTAATTATGTGTTTGTGTTTTGTGAATTAATTATTGACATGATAACATTTATTAGCTTTGTAAAGTTTTGGTAGCCATTTAACTTCTAAATCTTCTTCTATTGTAGCTCATCATTCTTTTATGATTGGTCATGCATGTTATTCATTGTGTGATTTAATTACTATCTTTTAGTATAAAAATCCTTTGACCTTTTTATGTAATTTAAATTGCAAGATTAAAATGATTTAGTACTTGGAGCCGTAAACAGGTATGAACCGAACCGAAACCGTCGTGAACTGAAACGTACAATTTTAGTGTTAAATTTAAGCGGAATTGAAGGTGGAAATGGACCGAACCGCACCGCGCCCACCCCTATGCACAAGTTGGGTATACGTTAGGGGTGGTATCATCTATATGGTAACATGTTCATTTGTATAATAAGAGTGGACGACGAAAAAGTTTAATCAAAGCGACGTATACATAAAACGTAACACGAAAGAAGGTTCTAGAAGCTTCCGGAAGCAGCTCACGCAAACATTGCCTGGCATTGGATGCTTGGGGGAATAAAAAGAAATTGAAAAGAATAGAAAGAAAATAGAAAATCGGTTGAACCGGTTGAACCGTTTGAAAGCGGACAAACGGTTGAGAGTGGATCTTCTGGACCTTAAATGGATGTGCTCACTTTGTGGTCCAATGATTAAGTGAAACGTATTTATGAACGTAGCCTTTTAAACTTTGCTGTAAAAATTTAATACGTGTCAATATATAATTGGGCAGACAGAGAGGGCACACTCATTTTATGTGGAGAAGATCATACCTCTCCAAACAGTTTTCTCTCTTCTCTCTTCTCTCTTCTCTCTTCCCTCTCCCCGCAAATCTCTCCTCTCTCTCTCTTGCATCCGAACTGTTTTCTCTCCCCTCTCCTCTCTCCTCTCTCCCCTCTCACGGGCCAGTCACACGCAATGCGCTACCTCCTCAACTTTCCAGCTTCTATATATACATATACATATATGTGACAGTGAGTGCAGTGTGCAGAGCTGAGAGCGAAGTGAAATATAGGCTACAGAGGGGAGAGAGAGAGCGCTATCAAGGAAGGGAGAGAGCAGCTTCACGTCTGGTAACCTCTCTTTTTACTGTTCCTTCCTCTGTTTAGATATGAAATACATTTTTGTTTTCTGTGTTTAACTCATTTCTAGAAATATGAAATACATTTCTGTTTTCTGTGTTTAACGCATTTCTAGAAACAACGCTCTCTGTACTATATATATATTTATAGATCGAAGGAGACTTATGCTTCATGTAATTGCAGCATCATGGGGAAGATCCGAAAGCTCATGCATGGTGTACACTCGGGATGGAAACGTATGAGGGCTTGGAAGCCGCCAGGTTTATTGCCGGAATCTAGAAAATAACATCCCGAGTTGCATTCGTTAAAAACCTTCACCAAAACACCTAAGATGGGTCATAACTAGGGTTCGATCGATCTACCATGAAGGCTAGAGAGAGTCCCGAGGCTTATGGATTTTAGAGGTTGTATGGATTTCAAAGATAAGGAGGGCCAGGAAGAATTGGGCAAGCAATGTTACAGCACAACATTCAATGAATATTTGGCAAAGACTTATCTAAAATAAGATTCTTGATCAGAATTCAATATCATGACAACAGATCACAAACACCAGAATTCAATATCATGACAACCGATCACAAACACCAAGAACATTAAATTGAGTGGCCCTGTTTTATGCAGAGAGAACCCTCACTTGGTGCGAGCTTCAACAACCTGCAAGCTTTTTTCAGCTTCAACAGCCTTCTTCACCGTTTTCTGCTCCTTCTTCTTATCTGGGTGATAGCTGACTGCTTTTCCCTTCCAGAGACCAGCCTTATTCAGAATTTGTGCAGCCCTGACATCCTCCTCTGTCTCTGCATAGAGGGGATTGCCATGGTTAAAGGTGGGAGCAATGTCCTCCTAGACCAAGATCTGTTGTCATGATATTGAATTCTGGTGTTTGTGATCTGTTGTCATGATATTGAATTCTGATCAAGAATCTTATTTTAGATAAGTCTTTGCCAAATATTCAGGGGCATCGGCACCATTTGGAGTTGGTTCGACAGTACTATTCTCAGTATTAGACTCGATGACATACAAAATCTTTTCTGGAACATCCTTATTGCAGGGTCCCTCAGGTTCAACTTTTCGGGGACCGTTTTGATCTTTCATATGAGACAACCTTTAAGGTTCTTAAAGCTTCCAGCATTTTCATCAGACTTTCTTGACGGGGTGTTTGTAAGTCAAAGAAACAGTTTCAGGCTCTAACATCTTTTTCTCAACCAACACAGGAGTCCTCGGCGGTTTGCTTCTGTTTTTTCTATTGACACTGCTGCTCAAACCTTCGGGTATTTCCTTGCCTTTTCTAGTTCCACTCTTTCCTTGATTACTTGAACCTTGTCCTGTGCAAGAAGATGACTCTACTTGCTCACGCTTCACCTTTGAACCGATGGAACCTTCCATAGAAACTTCAATCTCCTTAATGGGAGTTAAAACCGTTTTTGAAGAGACATTTTCTTTCCTTTTTGATGATAAAACTCTTTTCTCCATGACACCAGAATGATTAAGTTTCCGTGCGTTAGAATCTGGAGAAGGATTAGGACTGACTGTTGATATCACTTTTGAATCGGTGGAATCTTCAGCAGAAACATCTATATCTTATAGGGAGGTGAAACTCTTTTCTGCGTGGCAATAGAATTCTGGGACTCGGAATCTGGAGAAGGCTTAGGATTGATTGTTGATGTCACCTCCGAATTGCTCAGGCTTGGGTCTGATCCTGGGAGAGAAGATTGATCTAATTGCTCAGCCTTCATTTTCGAATCAATCAACTCTTCCATAGAAACGGCTGTTATCATTGGCAATGAGGAGGCAGTATATTGAAAAATTTGTGCCACTCGTGGCAACTCTGAAGAAACCGTAAGTTAGAAGAAATTGTCGTGCAACTAGTTAGAAGAAAATGTTTCATTTTTTCTTCTTAATGCTTCTGCTAATTACCCGACAATTGTACTTTCAAATACCAACAATGTCCCGGATTCCCTTAAACCAAAACACATTATCATTTGATGTCGTGCGGGCTTGATAGGCTTGTTAAGGATCCGAAAGAGGGCAATGCATGGCATGCGGACCACTTTGTTCCTGTCTATCGAGGCGGAGGTATGTACTAATTACTTCTTAGAAGACTTTCAAGAATTTGCTCTCCCCACAAATGTTTGCACCACTGATTTTCCCAACCAACTTTCCGATGATTTAAACTACACTAATTCATAATATTATTGATTAGTGTTTTGATCACGTAATAAATGGAGTTACAACTTGTTACATTCCGCTGATTTGGTGATGTTTCTCATATCATACCTATTGACAAAAAATGTGATCTTGTCATCCAATGTTAAGAAAAGTAGTTAAAACATACCTGAAAATGCTAGTCTTCATGCTCTTGTTTTCACTTGTGGAGATATACCACATCGTTCTTGAAGATCCCTTCTTTTGGTTTCGCAGCACAAATACTTTACTTTTCCAATTTATGTGCGTGGTTAGAATTTGGTTTTCAAAGTCATATTATTCAAAACTTGTGTAGGTGAATGCAGCCTCGAGAACATGAGAACACTTTGTGTGGCCTGTCATCGCGACGTTACCAAAGCACAATGTGCTGAAGGGCTGTCAACAAGGATCCAGGCTAAGAAAAAACTGAAAAGCAATCATGAACGACATTAAAAAGAAAGCTACGGAGACTAATCTAGCGGTATGTTCTGAAACCAGTGGTACTTTTTCTATTTTCCTAACGTGTTCTTCGGTAAGCATAGTAGTAATAAGGACGCAACCGTTCATTTCCCTGTCCCTGAACTACATCAAAGTTCAATTAGATTGAATTTGCAATTTTGACGTCACGTTAACTGATTTTATTAGGGCCCGGAACATATAGAGATTATGCAAGAGGATGCAATTGAGGATGAGCTTTTCGTCAAGATTGAATTTGCAATTTTGACGTCACGTTAACTATTGTTCTTATTGTTATTTTGGAAGGTTGTGACAGTTAGTGCTGGCCTCGGAGAAATTTTGTGATGATAACACCGTCATATGGTGTTACTATTGTTCTTATTGTCTTTTTCTTTACAGGATGGCGTCGCAAACGTCGAAGGAAATAAAAAATTCAACTAAGGTTGAGATAGATTAGATGGCATTTGTGGCAGGATGCTAACTTTCAACATACAATATTGCAGAATTTTGGACTTGACCAAGAGCTCTTGTTCTGTTCTTTACTAAGTTGATATGATTCTTTTTGGACAGAGCTTATAAAGGAGGTAAATGATATATTTTTGAGCTTCGTAGTTAAATTTCAACACAGGAGGAGGTATTATTCTCTGGATGGATATATACACAGCATGGCATGTGCAGGAAGCTAAAATGACATTCTCTCCTTGGAATCAAATTATTCCGATATTTTGAAATGAGAAATCTGGATGTTTTCGGTGTTAAGCTTCTTGAAGTTACTGAGCTTTCTGTGAGTAATAAACTTTCCCCAGCAGTAGGGCTTGTACTTGGCGGGGTTTTGTTCATTGATCAGCTCCTCCAATGGCTTGACTTGTGTGTAGTGAGCTGGGTTGAGGAAGTAGGGAATGGAAAACCTTTCCTTCTCCGAGTTCACCATCACCCTGTGCTCCACGCTTTCGTATCTCTCGTTGCTCCAAACCTGCATAAACATATCCATTTGTTATATATGCGAATGAAGCTGAATGCGAGGACTTAGGAAGTTCGAAGATTGGTACCTGAATAACGTCACCGACATTGATGATAAAGGCGTTTGGGGTAGGTTTAACCCGTATCCACACTCCGTCTGTTTTTCTCTTCACCTCCAGCCCTCCAACATCATCCTGAGCCAGCACTGTCAAAGCACCGCCATCCTTGTGCCGGCCAACGCCGAGAGCTAACTGAGGTGAAGGGCAAGGCGGATAGTGGTTGAGTCTGAGAAAACTGGTTTGGTTTTTGAAGTAGCTGTTGAACCTGTCTTTCGGCAAGCCTAGGCCCAAGGCAATTAATCCCATCAACTTTAGAGCTAGATTTTCGACTTCTCGAGCATATTCTTCACAAGCATTCCTGGTCAAGGAATTCGGTCTAACTCTTAGATTGATACAATTTCGATTACAAGTACATGTTTATATAATTACCAATTGCTAATTAAAGCGTATGTATTCAGTATTTTCTTAGTGATCATTGAGTTACCTTAGTTCAGGAGGATACTCCGGCCATTGGTTATACCACTTCGTCTCTTCCTTGTCCTCCGGGTCAGGCGAAGCCGGGACTAACGTAGGCTCTTCCACAGTGAAATCAAACACCTCCTTCCAGTCCCTGACATTCTTGGTATGCTCGGTATCATAATAACCCAACACATTCCCTTCATCCCTTCTAATCTTCCTCTTCTCCTCCAAAGGCAGCGCAAAGAACTTCCGAGCAGCAGCTTCGATCCTTTGGCGCTTCTCCAACAGAACCCCGTGGTTGATCACTTGGAAGAAACCCCAGTCCTTGCATGCATTGCCTATTTCTGCAACAAGCCCTTCAAAGGCTCTGGGGTCGGAAACGGAGTGTGGAGAGTTTATCAGAGAGAGGTCGATCAAGGGTATGCCTTCGACTTCGGTGGCGGACAGTTTTGGCCTGTGCTCGGGGTCTTGGATGAAAGCTGGATCAACCTCTCCCATGGCTCCTGATTGTGATTTTAGAAGGTTGCTAGTGGACGGGGTTTTGTAATGGTTTTATGGTGGGAGTTGCTGAAGTTTCACATCCTGAATCTGGACGGGTTTTTGTTAATTAGGAGGATGGAGTTTCTCGGTTTCTTTTGGACGGTTGCGTGAGTCATCTTTTTCTTTACCATGATGTCATTGCAAACGTAGAGCCACATAACTGGAAGAGACTGATCAGTGTCTTTCGCTTTGCATTGAGTTCAAATCCAATTTCCCAATGTTAGGGTAGTTTAGAATATTGTTTTTTATCGTAAAAACGAAATAATATTATGTTGAGCATGAATTTTACATTTATAAAAGAAGTGACATTGTATGTGTTTATAAGTAATTAAGCTACTTCTTATATTACCATTGATTTTATGATCGAACCTCAACTTCTTCATGGTATAAGAACATGTTGTCCCACGTGTTAAGTCCAATAGCTATACGAGCTCTATGTCACCCGAGTTGTGTTGTCTATGTTTTAGGCTTAAAAATAGCCACACATGAGAGAGACGTGTTGAAAATGAATCTCATATTGATGAAATGATGGACCTTACGTGCTTATAAATAGTTGGACCACTTCCTATTTTACCAATTAGTTTTACGATGGAATCTCGACTTCTTAATACTAAAAGACTTTTACTTAACCAAGAGGTTGTCTTTGTGTTGTTTTGTATTGCTCGTTGACGGATTTGACTTCAATAGAGAGATTGGAGAGAATTGTAATGGGAGAGGAAGGAAAAAAAAGGTGAAGCGGAAAGAGGTTTATATTTATATTTTATATTTTTTTAATGATAAGTGAGGGAATAAAATTAAAAGTAAAATTTGGTTGCACGAAATAACATTATTGTCCAATGTTTGTACCATATTTTATTAATCTCGAAATACTGAGCATTGTTCATCTTGATACCTTCGGGTACCAAGAGATGGGTGAACCGAGCTGATGAGAATTTAAACAAGCAGGAGATGGGTGAACCACGAGAAGAAAAGTATGCTACCTTTTACTAAAATTAGAAGGAATTTAAAAATATCTCAGCATCACACTGCCTGGAAGTACAACTCTTAAGGAGAAAGTGAGAATTAAGGAGGTATTCTCCAGATTTTTCTGAAAAGATCCTTTTACAAATTTTCACCCAATATCTCATATGTATGATTATAGGTCAAACTAGAAATTAGGCCCGTGCGTTGCCACGGGAACCAGCTGTTTCAGGCGTAATCGGATGAATAAAACACAATTAAGTTGAATAAATTCAACACAATTATGAACAAACACAAGGATACATGAGTGAACGAGGTCAATAAGATAAGCAGTTTTGCTTTTATATACATTCAAGTGAGTTGGCATATAAACACATTTTACAATGAGTGGGAAGAAACTAAATGTCTTTGATTAGAAAGAGATGGTTTCCAAAAAAGTTCTGTTTCCTTAAGAAACAGAAGAAATATTTAGTTCACACATATAATATGTGTCATGCAGTGTAGGCAACCATTTCAACAGGTAATTAAAAATAGAAAGTGTTGAGGAATTGTTTAAGTAGCTAATTTTGTAACCACAACTGTTCAAAGGCAAAAATAAGCAAAATGTTTGTTTTCATACGAAACTGAAGAAACAGAAGCAAGCTGCAGTTTACACGTATTTTGCCCCTGCAGGTAAGATGGCAAAATATATGCCTTGCAGCCTACATACCTCAATTGTGCAACATATGCCTTACACTTGAAAAATATCAAAAATCAAGTACAAATTTGTAAATCATACGAATTCTCTCATATGCTTTGTAAATCTACCAAGATTGGTAATAACATGCTACTCAGCAGAACATTCATTATTCACCCATTAGTATTTAGCATCTACACTGAGTCACTAACATACATTGCTAAGTTAGGACTGTTATACTCATCATCCATGATCAATGTAAACATATTTTTCATAGCTACACTCCCCATTGACATACACTGACATAGCATCTACTTTTTTGCTGACCTTATTTGCTCAGTTAAGCAATAACCAACATACACAATCTAACAATCATAGCAGCTACACCAATCATCCATAAATGGGCAGAAATACAAATACTATTATATTGGGGTACCAATCATCCAATTCGAATGTCGTTTGGAACAAATACACCAACCATTCAATTGGAATGGGGTTTGGTACAAATACATTTTTCCATTAACTGGATATTCAATGCACTGACCAAAGAAATTAATCAAAGTAAAACAGATGGTCATTTGCATAATTAAACATACCATGCTCAATCCAGTCATAACATTTATAACCTTTTTGTCTTCCAATCGTCCGATTCGAAACCTTCTTCTTGTCAAATTGAGTATGTAGAATTCGCTCCAAAGTTATTTTTCATTCAATTACAATATTCTATGTATTTATAAATTTCAGAGCAGAACGTGCAAAGGCAAGAAAAGCAACAACAACATAACTCATATATACCATGAGCTATAAATTTTAGCAAATGATACTGATTTCCGCATACTCATTATTCTCCATATACACTTGTGTTTATTTTGGTCATTTGAATTGACTAAAAAAATAAAAAAAATTAAAGGACAAAAATTCAACAAAGGTGCAGAATAAGAAAATAGTGTGAGAAATCAGTTTCTTTTAGGAAATATATGTACATAGCACTCAAAGATAATTATATAAACTTAATGAATATATATATATATATATATATATATATATATATATATAATTTTATGCTTACCAGAAAAATCCAAATACGGTAGCTTCTGATCAGCCACAAAGCTTGTAGACTGAAGTTCTAACCAGACAAATCTTTGAAAAAAGGCAGATCAGATTGATGAGGAAATAAAAACTTTATGTTCAAATGCGAAAAGCAATTCAAAAAACGCAAAAACTTGAGAACTAATCGAAACCCAATAGAGAAAAACGAAAATCCAGAGAAACCCACTAACATGTTGGAAGAGTGATAGCCATGCTAACCTTCCCCATTTTGACAGGAAGAATAGCAGAGTGTGACATAACCATTCGAAAAACTGTAGTAGCAGGTTTCCAAATCATTGAAGATAATAAATGAATAGCTAGAGACATTGAGAATAGTTTTCTACATTACTTAAACAATAGAATGTGTACAGGAGGGCATAAGTGAGGTTTGCTAATATAAATATCCTCATTATAAATATCGCTAAAGCGTGCATATACATTGAGGTTTGCCAATATTTCCAGCTATTTCCAAGTGTGTGCTGGTGTGTTTTTTTTCCTTTCAAATATGCAGTTTTTTCATTCTAGTATAGATGTTAATATTTCTACTGCTCAAGTGCCATTTTATGTCTTCACTTGGAAAAAGAACTAAGCCTTTTAAAGTGGCCATGGTGGAAAGCAGTTGGACACCATTGTATAATTTCTTTACTCACTCCAAATTTTGTACCTAAAATTTCCACTTGATTATGTTTTACCTATTCTCTTTCTACTGCTCAAGTACCTATTCTCTTTCTTGATTTGGCTTTGCCTAACCAAAGTCTTTTCCTGTTTAAGGACGCGCGCCCTATGTTATTTCCTTCTCCACTGCATTCTCATCTTGCTAAAATTTATAACATCAAACCACCAGAATCTCAACCCATAATTAGTTTTACCCGCCCACAATAAATCAAAATCCTCAAGCCAACAACTTACATTTGATTCAGGAAGTAAAGTGACTTGTGCAAATACTTCATCATTGTCTGGTTCAGCCTATAATTCAGCAGAAAGAAACATATTATTCCCTCGCAAAGCCCAATAACTTGAGTACCAAAGAAGTAGCTACACAATTAAATCCAGAATTCTTAGTTTTCTTTATAAGAGCAGCCACCACACTACCTTCAATGATACATTGATAACCCGACAAAGAATCTTCGATGCAAGATTATACACTGGCATCTGCTGATCAGCTAGCTGATTAGTCGATGCCTCCACCTATTTTTGAAACCAGAAAATCCAATTGACAATTAGTGATAAAACCCAGAAACACAAAACATAATATGCATCAGCTACAAAAACCCAAATAAATAAATAAAACACTCAAATTTCTATGTAAAAGCGAACATATTTTGACCCCAAAACAAAGATGTCATAGATGGAGGAAGAGAGAAGCGACAGAAAAGGAGCGATACTAACTCAACCCCACCATCTCTCTGCAGCCAACACACTAATTCCCTCAACCCTACCCTCAAATCTTGTTCACAATCAACTCTCTTTCTGTCCCCCTAAGAGCAACTCCAGCGGATGCTAGTTGCTCGGGCGACAGGGGAGGAGAAAGGGCCTGAGGGCCGGTGGGAGCAGCTCCAGCGGGGAAGGGCCCGAGCGAGGGTGGGAGCTCGAGCGAAGGGGGGGTGGGGAGTCGACGGGCCTGTGGCCCGAGGGCTTTGCACTTTTTTATTTTTTTTGTGTCAGAGAGAGAGAGAGAGAGAGAGAGAGGGTTTTTTATTATTTAAACAAACAAAAAAAACTATTATTTTAATTGCTTATTGCCAGGGGGGAGGGTTCCAAGGGTGGAGATGTAAATGGCAATTACTGTTCATTAATGGTAGTTACTATTCATTTAAGGCAGTTACTGTTTAATAGGGTGGATTGAATAATGGATTGCCAGGGGGAAGGGCTCCATGGGTGGAATTGCTCTAATCGTGCACCCGCCGTCACCTTCTCTCTGCAACCAACCCCCTCTCCTCTCTCCCCTATATCACACCCCCACCCTGTGAAGGCACTGACACCAGACCACCTCCCTAGAAACCGGCTCTAAAAACCCATACCCATACCTCCCTTACCCGTTCCCTTTCTCAAAGCAAAAAGTGTTTAAATTGACTTTATATATAAATTATACCTTTTTATATTTAAATAATAATGTAAATTGTATAATTACAGTTATAGTCCATGAATACAATTAGAGGCCTTTGAATTTCTTTGCAAGAGAAGATTTATACGGAAAAGCAACTGCAAATATACAGACGGAGGGAATTTGAGGTTTGTAGTTCACCTTAGAATTGAAGGTATTCCCCCTAAGTTTAAATAACAACCAACCAAATCCAAATATCGAAATTTGCACAGAAACCCCATTTTCCAAATCCGAATTTACAGTTCTAAACACAGAATTTTTTTTACAGAAAAACCATAGATCGGCAAGAATTCAACAAAGAAAATAGAGACCCAGTTAATTATCACCTTAGAATTGGAGACATTGCTCTTTGGCCATCCAAACCCGAATCCTCCGCCGCCATTGCTCGACAACAAATCATAAATCTCCAAAACAATGACCTGCACAAACGACCCAACCGTCGTGCCACCATCGTCTTCTCCATCCCCATGAATATCTTTCAGTGACCTGTAACAGAAATGAAGGGAAGGTTTGTGTGGTTTTGGGAAGCAAGAGCCGATGTTATTGTAGAAGTGGGCTCAGTTTTGGGGTTCTGGCTGCCAGGGTTTGAGAAAGGGGAAAATGAAGGCCAAATGGGTGTGTTTCTGTCTCTCTCCCCCATCCCTCTCAATCTTTCAATCAGCGACACCAACCCTTGATTTGAGGAGAAAAAATCAACCCTAACCCCACTTTTTGGCAACCTCACTCCTCTCTCCCTTCCCCTCCCTGCCATCCCACGCCTCTCTCCCTGAAATTCCTCCACAAATCCGTGAGTTCTGTCTGAAGCACAGCTACACACAATGGTATAAATGTAAATAATGCAAATCTGGTCAGAGTCAAAATTACCCTCCCAACTTTTGATAATTACCCTTCCAACCAGCTGGTATTGTGGTAAATAGCATGAAATCGAGTGGCAACCAATTGACTGTAGCTAAGCTACAGTCAATTCATTCCTCAATTTTAGAATAGACTAGAAATTACGTCCGCGCGTTGCTGCGGGAACCAGCTGTTTCAGACGTAATCGAATGAATAAAACACATTTAAGTTGAATAAATTTAACACAATTATGAACAAACAGAGCGATACATGAGCGAATGAGGTCGATAAGATTAACAGTTTTGCTTTTATATACATTCAAGTGAGTTAGCATATAAACACAATGTACAATGAAACATCCACACTGGAATAGTGGATCCTTCAATGTTATGAAACATCTACACTGATCTTAAAACTACAAATGTAAGCACCGAACTCTGTAAAGGAATCATCTCTGATACAGCATTTGCATATTTGCCTTCTCTCATCCCCTTCACATGTATGCTAAACCATTTGTGTGCACTACAAATTTGAGAAAGAATGAAGTCGGCCTCTGCCATGCAAATGGTTTGTTCCACTTCTTTTCTCCAGTTCCCAAAACTATAGTTACGACCGTAATAAAACATACATGGCCCTCACACCGTGCAGCCCCCTAGCAATCTAACAAAGAGAGATTTATGTCAAAAGAGAAAAAGAAAAAGAGCTTTAAATGCCAGTTGTTTGATGTGGTTTTTGTTTTCTCTTCTTCTTTTATGGAGTAAGCATACACCTATCAATCCATCTTCCCTTTTATGTATAAATCTATATACACACACATATATTCACACGCACATCTATATACACACATATTTAAATATACACACTGAAAACATTGAGTTCAATCCAAATCTATAGTCCTAACAATGTACGTAACACATCAGAAACGTAAATCCAATGTACCTCCAACAAAGATTTGAACCATCTTTCATGAGTCAATATCACTTTCCTTTGCCCTTTTTCACTTTCTAATCTCTGAAGATCCTAACTTTTATCTGGAAACATGTAAAAACTACAAAATCACAACTTGCTTATACTCAATCAACGTTTTGCTCTGAAATCTCTATTTTAGACTTAGTATCCAGAAACAAAGTCTTATATGCAAAAGATAACTCATTCATCATAAAGCAACGATACATTTGCAGTAATTGTTTAAGTCAGAACATATTGATCATCATGAATTGCAGCATTAGCATTAACTCCGCCTGTGTAAGTTTATCTTACATTGTCGATCCCAAGCTCGGATAAAGGAGGAGGGGGAGAGTGTCAGGTAGTCGACAGCCGGCACTCCATGGTTACATCGAATCCTTATGAAAAATGAATTGCAGCATTAGCATTCTAATTAGAAACTTGTAGCCATCAAATTTAACATTTCACTACCACGTTTGATCGCATTAAACAATCCAATTATCGATAATTACCTTAGCAGAAGCTTGAATTTCTCTGGCAATCACATCCAAAGCAAGTGCATAACCTTAAACCCTCCGATTTGTAATCGTATACCTAAAAATAGCAAGGAACCGGCTTCTTCCTCCCACAACCAAAGTTCCTAAAATTTCCAAAGAAAGTAAATTTGTTTGCAATTCAGAGAAATTGGAGGACCAAATCGTATTAAATTTGAATTAAATGAGCAAAGGGACACCAATTAAATGAGATACTAAACACATCTCGAATCTATGAAATAGAAGAACAATCATGTAAAGACTCCCAAGATTGTGTGCTGAGCACAAAATTATAGGTTAATAAAGGTAAATCCCAATCCAAAGCAATCCTTTAACCCAAAATGAAAACAAAAAGCATGGAACAAATATTTCAGTTTTATTATTAGATTTCTAAATCCTCAATTTGAATGCGTTGTAAAGATAATACCACCAACTAAGGGTGGCAATCTGACCATGGTTGTGTATGTCAAGTCAACTCTATGCAACTGAATATATAAAATTTAAGCAGCCCCAAACAGTATCCTAAGCATCGACAAACTATTAACATTATTTCCCCAATTTTATTTCTCAATTTTATCAAATGCTGCATAAACGATCACAATTTACTCCCTTCCAATTCCCACATAACTCCGAACAAACAATATTGATAAATCGTTATCATCACCTTTAACAAAACAGGTTACAGCAAAAAGAAAAAAAAAGTTCCTATGCAAACAAATTTAAGCAGTTTCAGATAGCCTCCTAAGCACAAAATTATAGTTGAATAAAGAAAAATCCTGACCAAAGCTCCAACTTTTGAACCCAAAATGAAAACAAAAAGCATGGAACATATAATTCAGTTTTGTTACTAGATTCTCTAAATCCCCAATTTAAATCCATTGTAAAGATAATACCACCGACCAAGGGTGACAATCACATAAATGGAATCCAGGTAAAACCAAAATACATTAAGAATCCTCAATAGTTAAACTGCAAGCTAAATCGATTAAGTGCTCCGAAGATAAATGCACAAATTTCTAAACAAAGCAAAGAAATTGAAACTGTGTCATGAAAACTAATTAAAGTTCATATAATGTGATTGTATCATTAGCTAAGAGGCCACATAGAATGTCAGTACTGCATGGCACAAAAGCAGTGTAAAATCTACATGTATAGGCAATATCATCACTCTTGAGAATTCGAAATGAACAAACACTGCACACACTCACACACACCAAAATTCTGCAATCAATACCGTCCAATCTTTGAATTTTTCATTAAATTGGATGGTAGTGTAGAGCCTAAAAAATGTTAGGCAGGCTGCTACAAAGATAGTATAGCCCAACAGCTCCATCTAACCCGCCAATTGTTAAATGTTAAATTTCTTGAACTACACAACCTATTACAAATACCCGAACTGTTAGAGAACATTGGACATTCGTTGTACTCAATCTGCATATATCCCAGGACCAAGAAAGTTATGAAGAAACAGAAATGAAACTGTACAACAGGTATACAGTAGGGAACAACCACTATGAAACTGGCAGTAAAGTACTGTAAGGAAAATCAGATTAGCATTCATCTAACCAGAGCTTCTAGCTGCTAACAATTAGTTGTTAAAACCCTAACACTAATCAAGCAATCCTGCACATGTATCTAGCTTTCTTCGCATCCCGCCAATAATAAAATGCATTCAAGTGTGTAGTGCAGCTTGCACAAATAAAGCAGTTTAAGTATGATAAACAGAAAAAGGAAATGGAAACATGAGTTTAGTAAAAATGGGAATAAATCAAATAAAGCCGAAAAAGAAAAACCGGTACAATAGCTGCATAAATTAAATAGCTTTCTACAACATACAAAATAGATTGAGAAATCTAATTCAGCAATTCCTTTTCCTAATTAGGTCTGGTATTAATTTAGCCAAAACCTCAGTAAATCCTTTAAAAAATAAAACTCACAGCCCCTGTTTGGTTGCAGAGAAAAAGAAATATGGAAGAAAAAAAGACAATATATTTCCATTAAATTACTCAGTTAAATCAAATAACAGGTCATTTCCATGAAATGAAAAACAAATTATTTAGAATTATAACCCTAAACCTCCACTGAACCCAACACACAACCCAAGGAGTCTACGCAGATTCAAGTTTCCATATTCACAGATAACTATATTTCCATCACTTTCTCAACAACCAAACAGAAAATAACTGAAAAGGTAAAAGACGAAAAATTAGAAAACCTAACTCAAATCCTATGCTTCTTATGCAACCCCAAAAGAAGAAAAGATAAATATCGAAAGTAAAAATGGGAACATGAGTTATCGTATGATAAACATGAAAAACTGTTTAAGTATGATAAACAGAAATAATGATGTGAGATTGAAAAACTCTTAACGTAGAACAAAGTTGGCATATTTAATGTTGCTCAACAGATACAATATGCCAAGTTCAGGGATTGCCACCATCCGGAAAAAAAAAAATAAAATAAGGACCATCAGTTTAGAATTCATTCCCAATGAGTCGATTTCTAAACCTTCACCAAACACAAAACAAAATTGTATTTGTTCTATTCCTAAAATTTTTTCCCATAGCCTTGGTTTTAGCAAGATTCATGCACTGACCTATAAATACACAAACCTGACCCTGTACAGTAGAAGACAGACTTGACAAAAGTTTTCCGCTGAGTATCCTATCCCATGAAGTCCAATCGTAGAATCAAATATAAAGACTACAATCATCAAGTTTAAGTTTGAATTTTTAGGTCAACAAAAGCAACAATCTCCGAGAAATTTGAAAAGTAAACTAGCGAATGAAATGCAATTCTTGAAAACCGAAATCAAAACAACAACTTCCACTCAATTTCTCAGCAACAGATCTTAATACAGGTAAAATACCAAACAGATCAGTTAAAAAACCAAATTAGAGGAAAGGAGCTTACTTTGCACATTGGAGCTACAACGATTAATCCATCCCATTTGTCCGGCTCCTTAAGATGAATCTTGAGACTTATGGCTCCTCCCATGGATTCTCCCATTACAAAGAATGACAGACCTTTCACTTCAGATCTTCCTGGAGTTGCAATCAATTCAAAGAAATTAGCAAGGCCTATATTGTGAACATGTCACTGGAATCTAAATTAAGCAATTTCATACCTTTGACATTAGTAAATTGTTCAATTACATAGTCGACTAATTCATCAAAGTTTGGGATGTAGCCATGCAATCCTTCAAAAAGACCGAAACCCGTATAGTCCACGGTGTATATAGTGTATCCAGATGCAGCAATTCGCTTGGCGATACCTAACAATCCAAAATTTTGAAGCATATCATATGTGGAACTTCTTAAGTTTAAGCAATGCATTGGCATAAGATTTTAACTTGGGTTATGTATAAAACAAGGGAAGGAGCAGAGATGCCAACCTTCAAAGAAAAATGTGCAGGCCATGGCAGAAGCATAAAGCACCTTTGATTCAATCACCAACTTTTGGCTACCAGCTTTTGTAGAAAATCTCCATTCCCCTTGAATTCCTTCCATACCCGGTGTGGATGCAAATTTCTTCCTCCTCGATCTTGGACGATTTTGCACCTACAAAACAATTAACACCTTAGGTTAAGGCCAAGAGCCTCACGCGCCCACGATGAATTGGGGGGGGCTTTGACCGAAGAACCTCCGATGCCAAAGTTAGAATTTAGAGAGAAAGAATGTTTAGAGAATTTTGGGATTTTTGCCAAAGTGTTGAAATTGGCTTTTTGGTGAGAAATGAGAGTATATTTATAGGGATAGGAGGTGGCTAGGGTTTTTTGGGTTTGATTTAGGTTTAATTAGCCAATTTATTTGGCTATTAAACATAAAATGAATGTTTTGGTGGTTTTTTGTATAATTGGCTAATCAATGTCACAAAAAAGGAAAATTATGGTGAAAAAAGAAGGAAATGGCCGGCTCCCTTTGGAGAAGGGATAACCGGCCTTTAGGGTGATTTTTGGGCATAATTTGGTGATGAATATATTGATTATATTAATTGGTTGAGGATGTTATAGAATGTTTGAAATAAATGGCTAATTGAATAAGGAAAAAATGAGGTAAAAACATATATGGAATGAAATAGGTTTTGAATTGTTACCCATTTTGGGTACTCCTGACTTGGTTGATGGATGATTCTCCACTGCTTGCGTGTAGGAAACCCGGTATGCCTCGAGGGTATTTTTGTCCTCTTTTATCCAAAAGTCCACGTGTCGCCTAATGAATATTTTTGGCTCCACAAATGTCCCCACACCTGTTGGGCTGCTCGCAGAAAAGGGCAGCAGATGTAGAGATCTTCTTGCTTTAGGAAACTTAAGATTGCTTCCTATTTTGATGTTGATTCTCTCTTTAATAGGAAATTAGATCCTTCTAGGCAAAGGAAATAAATTTCTCTCAAAGCCTATTTAAGTCCACCTTAAGTGGGTTATTAAATCAACTTTGGAGAGCGATTTATTCTACCATACAAGAGAGAGATAGCTTAGAGGATATTTGTTCCGCCTCCTCTAGCAATCTTCTACATCTTGCCCGTGCAAAGGACCGTCTTTCGTTGCTTTCTTTGTCTTCTTCGTGCCGCACCAATGTAAGAAAATTTAATTTTTCTTGCCTTATTCTTGGATAGTGCTATTGCGGGGTAGCCGTCGGGGTGGTGCGGCACATCGGCTGGCAGGGGCCAGGAGCTGGCTCGGCATGGGTTGAGGAGATGTCGTGGCAGGGACGACTGCTTGGGTAGCTTGGCTTGGCTTGAGCCAAGGGCAGCTTGTGCAGCTGGGGTCGAGGATTGTGGCGCTGGAGCGCAGTGCTAGGCGAGCCGCATGGCTCATGTCCTTTGGGCTCTTGGACCTGACTCGGGCCAGGCTGGCGATTGAGAGAGATAAGGAGATTGCGGGTCTCATGAGTTGCTGGAATGCTAGGTTGAGCTCCCCTGCTAAGTACCATGAATGTCGTTGGCTGCTTAGTCCTCTTTGCTGAAAGAAAGGTGGGCTGCTCGAGAAAGATGAGGTAAAGAGGATCAAGGCAGATGCATTGGCTTGTCTGATCGCTGTCATAGAGCTTACTATGAATGAAGATGGAAAGAAGAGATCTTCCCCGCCTGCTCATGAGATGCCAGTTAAGAAAAAACTGAAGACTTCTTCTGCTGCTCATGAGGGTCCGCTTGCTACCGAGAGGTATGTGATTGACATGACTTCTTCCAAAGGGAAGAAAAATAAGGCTGCTAGATCTGAGCATGTGGCGTCTTCCATGTTGAGAATGGCTAGTACAATTGTGGATAAGATTGCTTAGCGTAAAGGATTTATCATGCCCCTAGTGCCGAAGTCTGTACCAGGATGTTCTTTGGGAGCCAAGTCTGGTTCACCTTTGTAGAGACTTGCTATTATGAAGAGTGGTAAGGTGGACTCTACTGCTAAAGTGTCGATTCACCTCATATTTAAGATCTTAAGCTTGCAATTTCTGAGCTTCATTTTGCTGCTTATGCTAAGAAGGGAGTGGATAAGCTTCTCTATTTCTCCGGAAGACTTGCTTGCTTTTACTTTTAAGGCTTCCATTGGTGAAGTAGTTGGAGAAGTTAGTGCCCAGACTGGGGCAGCCGGGGGTGAAGCGCCGGATGTTGCCGCTGCTAAGAGCGTTACGATTGTTGAAGGTGTGGCGACCGAGTAGTCGTGGGATGTCCAAGCTGCTGTAGTGTAGTATTTTAGGTAGCCTTTAGGATTTTCTTTGTTTTTCCTTGTAGCTCTTGTTTTGCTTGAACTCCTTCGGCCTTTGCTAGTTGTTTATAAACATGTTTTCCTTCGTTTTTCTTCATCTTCACTTCTTTTGTTCATGCCCTAACCTTTAGACTTGATAGACCAGTGGCAGGCATGCTACTTTTTTTATAAGCAGACAAGCTCGCGTAGCCTATGTAGCCGTAGGTGTTGGTGTAGAACTTTGCAAAGTTGTTAGCCATAGGGTTGGCAGCCGGATGCCTTACTTACAGAAGCAGACAAGTCCGCGTAACCACTAGGCTGTTAACCTTGACTTTCTTCAATTCCGTAGGTTGCGTAGCAAGTATCACAACACTTTAGGACTTGGTGTAGGTTGTTCCACGCTTGGCAGAGGTGAAGCTTATCGACTACGTAGCATGTCAGCAGTGGATAAAACTTCGTATATGCGCGCTAGCTTGTTTAACCTTTCACAAGAATGTGCGGTTGTATAAGTCTAGCGCGACTTTACTGCTCGAAGGGCAAGCCGTAGGCAGTCTTCTAGAATTCGTAGGCTACCTTAGTGCACTCGGTAGCAGCTTTAGAATTCCAGGGTAGCCGTCCATCAGATGTACTACCTAATGTGCCCTCTCCGTCTCTAGGGCCCGGTTCCTCACTGATTAGGCCAAGAGACCCAAAATCCTTCAGTTAGCTAAGCCTTGAAAAAGACCATTGCGGCTACTTCTAGGAATCCCGGCGCAAGCCATCGTGCATCTAGTTATACTAGGGCAGCCAGGCTCATCCACGTCTGGATATTCGGAGTGTAAAGTTTATCCTCCCGTCTTGGAGAGCTGACCCATATGGGTGTCGGGGAATTGGTTTACCCTCTCGCACTAGAGAGCATGGTTGGTCCCTCGGGGGGGCGCAATTCCTGCGATGGGTCCCTAAGAAGGGCGCAGTCTTCTTTTGAAGTGCCGGAGTGATCAGTTGTTGTAAGCATGCAGCCGAGCCAAGTTGTGATTACTTCTGAATTCCTCATTGAAAAACGAGTGAAACGAACGAGAACTTAGCTGTAAGGTAGGAACTGCATAACAACTGGATAGTCCTCGACTTGTGAGGTGGTGCCCGTCGAGCTTCTTGAGTCTTCGGGCTTTGATGTAGTGGGAGGTCACACATGGTACTTCTTCATATTGTAGGCGCTCCACTACTTTTCGATCTTTTTATCGTTTCATGGTAGCGGGGGTATAATTACTCTAGCCGCCTATTCTGCTGAGCTTGTACGGACCTTCCCAGATGAGATCCATCTTTTTGGATGTTTCGGCCTGCCTATTGCCTTGAGGATATCTCGGCATGGACATATGCTGCTTGATGCCATATTTTTGGAAGAACTTCGCCAAATCTTTGCCCACGAATTGCAGGCCGTTGTTGGTGACGATGGATTAAGGGATGCCAAATCGGTAAATGATGTTCCTCCATATGAAGTGCTCTATGTCCGTCTGAATCGTGGTCGTCATGGGCTATGCTTCCACCTATTTGGTGAAGTAGTCGGTTAACACGAACCACGGCTGCTCGCGAGCCTTTGTAGTTGGATGCGCCGTTGACATGCGAATGCCAGAAATCTCCATTGAGGGAATATGTGCGGCTAAAGTGTGCTCGACTGCCTTCGGGGCATCGTTGGGCCGAGTTGTTGCGTTCGTCAGAAAACTTTGCATCTGGCAGGGTCTACGCCTTTATCGTCGCCGGTTTGGATTCGGCAGAATAGTGCGTCATGATGATGATTGCAGGTAATTGTAGAATACAGGTAGTCGGGTCCCCAGCTCTTCTCGCATGATGGTAGAGCTTATTGCTACTTTAGATACCGTCAAACATGCGAATAAGTCCTCCGCTGCTTCTAGGGAGGTGATGTCGGGTACTTCTTCAAGTCCTTGAATGTGCATTGGCGATCCTCATCCCAAATGGCATGCTTCTCTGCTAAAGCAAAAAAGTCTGCCAGAGTTAGATCTTCTTTCATGATCAATTTTCCGAATAGCGGGTGGTCTGCTGGAAGTCATTTTTGGAAGGCTGCTCTAGCTATCGAGTCGTTGCATCCGACTATTTTTGCCTTCTCTACTTTGAACCTCGTCACATAGTCGCGAAGCGACTCCTTTGGGTTCTTCTTGACGTCAAACAAATGGTCAGACTTCTTTTTGATCGAGCGATAGGATGAATATTCTTTGGTGAAAACCAAAGAAAGTTCGTAGAAATTCCGGATGGATTGTGGCGGCAGGGTGTAGAACCAATCTTACGCCTCGCCTTGTAGAGTGGTGGCGAATATCTTGCACATGAGATCATCGTTGTTTCGATAAAGGATCATTGCGCTTTGGTAACGTTTTAAGTGTCTCTCCGGGTCTTCATCCCCTTTGAAAGATGTGAAATGTGGCATGCTGAACTCGCGTGGACGCTCTGCCTGCTCGATCTCCTCCGTGAAGGGTGACCTGCTTATGTTGGTTATGTTCCGTCGTAGTGCCTCGTCGGTGACCTCGTTGCATTGGAAATCATGCAATCGCTTGGTCAAGAGTCTCTCTACTTCTTCCTGAATTTGCCTTTGTTGGGGTAGCGGAGCTCTCGGCTGCCCCCAGTGATGACTTATTGGTCTAGGCTGCTCTTCCATGTGTTTGGCTCGTCTATGCCGTGGATGCAGTGCATATGGTGCGTTCCTAGTAGGCGAGCGAGTTCTTCGCAGGCTGCTGGTTGAACTTGAGCTGGATTGAGTGACTGCTTCTCTCCGTCCGTCGTGCTGCCTACTCTGATGTGAGGTGGATAACGCTCCTTATGGGTTTAGCTGCCTATGCTCGGAAGGTTGTTCATGTTGACTATCAGAGTATGACCCTAACCGTGAATGTATACTCTTCCGTAGGCTTAGTCGAGAGTGCATGCTCCTTCGTGCTCTAAGACGGGAATGTACACTGCCCAAATGTTCGGCTCGTGGCTGGTCGAGTGGCTGCTCGCCGGGACGCTGCTGGAAATGTCCGTCTTCTCTTGTCCTACTTCGGGATACCTCGTCCGGGGCACGTTGGATCCCGATGCGTTGCAAAAGTTGATTCACCAAGGTTGTCTGTTATGCAAGGGCGCTCGTCAACTCTATGACTTGTCGAGACAAGTGTTGTTCGCCATTTGGATTGGAAGAGCTTGGAAGGAATGCGCCTCCTTGGGCAGTGGAAGAGTGGTAGACTCCGGGCACGAGATTTGAGTTGGGAAATGTCAAATCCGCGAAAAAATGTGGTGAGAATGCTCCCGGCTCGATGGTAGGTCCAGATGGTTGAGATAGTCTTGGGCCGACTTGGGCTGCTTGGAAAGCCACGAGAGCAGTCTGGGCCTTGAGAGTGGGCTGCTCGTCGGGAGCAGGCTGGGTCACGAGAGCAGGCTGCTTGGCAGGAGCAGGTTGGGCCGTGAGAGTGGGCTGCTCGACGGAAGCAGGCTGGACCACGGGATTGGGCTGCTCGTCGGAAACAGGCTGGGCCACGAGAGCAGGCTGCTTGGCAGGAGCAGGCTGGGCCACGGGAGTGGGCTGCTCATTGGGAGCAGGCTGCTTGGCAGGAGCAGGCTGGGCCACGGAAGTGGGCTGCTCGACGGAAGCAGGCTGGACTACGGGAGTGGGTTGCTCGTCCGGAACAGGCTGGGCCACGAGAGCAGGTTGCTTGGCGGGAGCAGGCTGGACCACGGGAGTAAACTGCTCGACGGAAGCAAGCTGGACCACGGGAGTGGGCTGCTCATCGGGAGCAGGCTGGGTCACGAGAGCAGGCTGCTTGGCAAGAGCAGGTTGCTTGGCGGGAGCAGGCTGGGCCACGGAAGTGGGCTGCTCAATGGAAGCAGGCTGCTTAGTATATGATGCATGTGAATGCGAGGCTTGGGCCCGGGCCCGTGCAAACTTGGATGGCACGACTTGGGCTATGGCCTTGGTGCCGTGAGCCTTGGATGGCACGGCTCGAGCCGTGGTGAAGGCTTCATGGACCTCGCCACCGCGGTGGTTCCCATGGTGGCCGTGGTGAAGGCACCATGGACCTCGCCGCGGGTGGCTATCGAGGTAGCCATCGCAGTGGTTCCCATGGTGGAAACTCGTGGTGATGATGCCGCTCCCCTTATTGTCGCATTTTGCCTCATGGATCTCCGCAATCCCATTTTTTGAATATTAGAATTTTCACTTATGGAATTTTCTAAATTTCTAGCCATTATATTTTTCTTATACGTTTTATCAAAGAACCTTTGCAAGTAAAAAATTCTATAAATAAGAACGTATGAAAAATATTCAAATGGACTAGAAAACAAAGAAAAAACCTTTTTGCGCGAGAGTCTTTTACGAGTATGGATTTCAACTCTTAATGAAAGCACCAATTTGTGGATGCAAATTTCTTCCTCCTCGATCTTGGACGATTTTGCACCTACAAAACAATTAACACCTTAGGTTAAGGCCAAGAGCCTCACGCGTCCACGATGAATTGGGGGGGGCTTTGGCCGAAGAACCTCCGATGCCAAAGTTAGAATTTAGAGAGAAATAGTGTTTAGAGAATTTTGGGATTTTTGCCAAAGTGTTGAAATTGGCTTTTTGGTGAGAAATGAGAGTATATTTATAGGGATAGGAGGTGGCTAGGGTTTTTTGGGTTTGATTTAGGTTTAATTAGCCAATTTATTTGGCTATTAAACATAAAATGAATGTTTTGGTGGTTTTTTGTATAATTGGCTAATCAATGTCACAAAAAAGGAAAATTATGGTGAAAAAAGAAGGAAATGGCCGGCTCCCTTTGGAGAAGGGATAACCGGCCTTTAGGGTGATTTTTGGGCTTAATTTGGTGATGAATATATTGATTATATTAATTGGTTGAGGATGTTATGGAATGTTTGAAATAAATGGCTAATTGAATAAGGAAAAAATGAGGTAAAAACATATATGGAATGAAATAGGTTTTGAATTGTTACCCATTTTGGGTACTCCTGACTTGGTTGATGGATGATTCTCCACTGCTCGCGTGTAGGAAACCCGGTATGCCTCGAGGGTATTTTTGTCCTCTTTTGTCCAAAAGTCCACGTGTCGCCTAATGAATATTTTTGGCTCCACACCCGGTGGTGTAGGCGGTGATGATGGGAATGGACGGAGATGGGTTCGGGTGGGCTGCCCATTTGAGGGTTTGGGTTAGTTTGGTCGGGAGAAGTTTACAAGAAGATGACTGAAAGCAGATACTGACTGATTAATGACACCAAACTCAACTTTGCCTGAGAAATACATAGGGGCAACAACAACAGCGGGAAGAATCTAAATAATATAGCGGTATCCATTGGTGAAAAACACAAGATTTCTTGAAGATATCAACAAGTTCTGCAAGGTCGGAATATGAGTTAAAACACAACCAATTGGATGTGCATGACATAACAATCTACAACAACAACAACAACAACAACAACAACAAAGCATTTTCCCACTAAGTGGGGTCGGCTATATGAATCCTAGAACGCCATTGCGCTCGGTTTTGTGTCATGTCCTCCGTTAGATCCAAGTACTCTAAGTCTTTTCTTAGAGTCTCTTCCAAAGTTTTCCTAGGTTTTCCTCTACCCCTTCGGCCCTAAACCTCTGTCCCGTAGTCACATCTTCGAACCGGAGCGTCAGTAGGCCTTCTTTGCACATGTCCAAACCACCGTAACCGATTTTCTCTCATCTTTCCTTCAATTTCGGCTACTCCTACTTTACCCCGGATATCCTCATTCCTAATCTTATCCTTTCTCGTGTGCCCACACATCCCACGAAGCATCTTCATCTCCGCCACACCCATTTTATGTACGTGTTGATGCTTCACCGCCCAACATTCTGTGCCATACCACATCGCTGGCCTTATTACCGTCCTATAAAATTTTCCCTTGAGCTTCAGTGGCCTACGACGGTCATACAACACGCCGGATGCATTCTTACACTTCATCCATCCAGCTTGTATTCTATGGTTGAGATCTCCATTTAATTCTCCGTTCTCTTGCACGATAGATCATAGGTAGCGAAAACGGTCGCTTTTTGTGATCTTCGCTAGATTGCTCCGGTCATTAGTGTGGATAAGTATATAAATGGATAGAGATAGGAAAGCAAACACAAGATGTACGTGGTTCACCCAGATTGGCTACGTCCACGGAATAGAGGAGTTCTCATTAATTGTGAAGGGTTTACACAAGTACATAGGTTCAAGCTCTCCTTTAGTGAGTACAAGTGAAGATTTAGTACAAATGACATTAGGAAATATTGTGGGAGAATGATCTCGTAATCATGAAACTTCTAAGTATCGGAGTGTGGTATCGTCTTGACTTGCCTTATCTGTCTCATAGGTAGATGTGACATCTTCTCTAGAAGTACTCTTCCTCCATCCAGGGGTGGTAACTTTAACTGGTGGAGATGCACAAGGTAATGTATCAATTTCACTTGAAGCCTACTTGTAGTTTCAGGCTTGGTCAAGCGCGATACAAACCATGTAGTAGGAGTCCCCCAAGTCGCCGAGCTAGGGGATCTGTTGAAAGAGGTGACAGACAAGGTAAGCAATCAGAGCTCTGGCTGATTGTTCACATTCTCCCTATCTTGCAGGCAGCATGAAGGATAAAGAGAAGAAAATGAGAAGATATGATATGGGATACTTTTGCTTTTGAAGAAGTAACTTTCCACAGGCTTATTCTTGAACTGTGCTGGAGGGTTTTCTGGTTTCCTCCAGAGTATAAGGCCGACTGAAGAATTTGAGGGTCAAAACACGTCCATCAAATCTAGAGTACGTTCGACCCTGTTGATATGGGATACTTTTGCTTTGACAGAGTAATGGATGTATCGGCACGTGTGTTGTTACGCTTGTCTCCACATGCTTCCTTGTATCATTCTCCCTTGCCCCTATCTGTTCCTCAGGCAGATACGGTATCTTCCCTGGAAGCATAAGATGTTGAAGATGAGTACTCGAGAGCAATGTCAGGTAAGTAATCAGGTAAAGGGTTCCACGCAGTCAGTTTCTGGCTGGAAGCTTGATTCCAAGTGCTGACTGATTGCTCTCTTTCTCCTTGTCTTGCAGGTAAGAACAAGGCCAAAGGAAAAGACAGGAAAAAAGCATGATATGGGATACTTTTGCTTTTAACCCTGATGATATGAGATATTCTTGCTCTAGTATAGCTTGTTTGCAGAGGTATTATCGAGGGGAAAGAAAGCTGAATATTTCGAAAGGCTTCGTTGGGAGTGCCCTCTCAGATATGAGGAAGGGTTGAGCATTTTTGCAGGTCTGCCTGTCCGTTGGGGATGGAGGTCGACATATATAGGAGTCTCCTTAACAACAAGTAGTAATGTTATTCCTTTACCCTACTTGGTCATAGCACGGTAGTGGGAGCTGCCAGCTTCACATGTTTTAACTTTGTCAGAGCACTTTGAAAAAGTGGTCTGTGGTATCTGGAAAGCTGATGTTGCGTGTGAAGATTACAGACAGCTTTATCCAAGGAGATCCGGCTCTCGAGATTCGGAGAGCAGTGTCTCTTCGATTTTTGAGCAAGCAATGTTGTTGGGAGTGTTTTCTCGAATGTGAGTAAAGGTTGGGCATGTTTGCTAGTCTACCTTGCCACGAAGCACAGAGGTTGACACACAGGGACTTTCCAATTATCCAGCAATGGTACTGTTCCTTTACCCTCTCTTCGATTTTTGAGAAAGTAGTCATGTTGGGAGTCTGGTTCTCGAGATTCGGAGGACGGTGGCTCTTCGATTTTGGAGCAAGCAATCTTGTTGGGAGTGTTTTCTCGAATGTGAGTAAAGGTTGGGCATGTTTGCTAGTCTACCTTGCCACGAAGCACAGAGGTTGACACATATGGACTTTCCAATTATCCAGCAGTGGTACTGTTTCTTTACCCTTGTGGGTAATAATATGGTAGCTAGACCTTCAAAATTTATGTGTCTAAACTTTGTTCATGCTGTTTCTTTGCTATTCTTTTACCCTTCTTGGTCAGAGCGATGTAGTGCGAGCTGCAAGCTTCACGTGCTCAAACTTTGGCAGAGAACTTTGGCAAAGTTATCTGTGGTACCCATGAGCTACTGTTGCGTGTGGGTTGAACAGTAAGACTCATGTGCTTTCTACTTCACCAGAAGTCTTCGACATAATGCCCATAATTTCCGCAAAGCTGAGTGTGCGTGTGACAGGTGCTGACAAGGCTGGAAAAGTAGATGCCTCTTCGATTTTTGAGATCGGCCCTCGTGGTCTCTGAGCAGCCCAACTTTTGAGAAAGCAAGCGCCTATTCGATTTCTGAGATCGACCTTCGTGGTCTCTGAGCAGCCCAGCTTTTAAGAAAGCAAACGCCTCTTCGATTTCTGAGCAGGCGCCTCTTCGATTTCTGAGCAGGCGCCTCTTCGATTTCTGAAGTTCCGTCGAGTGCAGATTTTTATAGGGGCTGGCATTAAGTTCCAAAGCACACTTGAATCTCCACCAGTAGAAGCTCCATTCTTGCACTTCTAAGATCTTGATTTGTCCGACCTCTTCTCTCTTCAACACCTTTGAAAATGTCTGGCCCCTACCGTCGTTTTGACTTGAACCTTGTTGAAGAGGCAGCCCTGCCTTCTCCAGACAACATATGGCGCCCAACCTTCGTCTCCCCTACTGGTCCTCTTACCGTTGGGGATTCCGTGATGAAGAATGATATGACCGCTGCAGTGGTGGCCAGGAACCTTCTCTCTCCCAAAGATAACAGACTACTTTCCAAACGGTCTGATGAGTTAGCTGTTAAGGATTCTTTGGCTCTCAGTGTTCAGTGTGCAGGTTCTGTGTCTAATATGGCCCAACGCCTATTTGCTCGAACCCGCCAAGTTGAATCATTGACGGCTGAAGTGATGAGTCTCAAACAGGAGATTAGAAGGCTCAAGCATGAGAATAAACAGTTGCACCGGCTTGCACATGACTATGCTACAAACATGAAGAGGAAGCTTGACCAGATGAAGGAATCTGATGGTCAGGTTTTACTTGATCATCAGAGATTTGTGGGTTTGTTCCAAAGGCATTTATTGCCTTCGTCTTCTGGGGTTGTACCGCGTAATGAAGCTCCAAATGACCAACCTCTGATGCCTCCTCCTTCTAGGGTTCTGTCCAGTACTGAGGCTCCGAATGATCCCCCTCCGGTGCCTTCTCTTTCTAGGACTCTACCGACTGCTGAGACTTCTCCTAAGCAACCTTTGTGAAGGCTCCCTCTTGTTTGTTTATTTGGACTTATGTATATGTACATATTTTTAGCTTATCGGGGATATCAACAAATAAGCTTTCCTTCATTTCAACGTATTGTGTTAAATACACCAAAGCCTTCTTCGCTAAGTTCTTTGAATTTTCTTTTGTTGAAGCTTTGTGAGTGGAGCATGTAGGTTGAGGTAGTGTTCCCTTAATTTCCTGAGTGAGGAAAACTTCTCTGTTGGAGACTTGGAAAATCCAAGTCACTGAGTGGGATCGGCTATATGAATCTTAGAACGCCATTGTGCTCGGTCATGTGTCATGTTCTTCGTTAGATCCAAGTACTCTAAGTCTTTTCTTAGAGTCTCTTCCAAAGTTTTCCTAGGTCTTCCTCTACCCCTTCGGCCCTGAACCTCTGTCCCATAGTCGCATCTTCTAATCGGAGCGTCAGTAGGCCTTCTTTGCACATGTCCAAACCACCGTAACTGATTTTCTCTCATCTTTCCTTCAATTTCGGCTACTCCTACTTTACCCCGGATATCCTCATTCCTAATCTTATCCTTTCTCGTGTGCCCACACATCCAACGAAGCATCCTCATCTCCGCTACACCCATTTTGTGTACGTGTTGATGCTTCACCGCCCAACATTCTGTGCCATACAGCATCGCCGGCCTTATTGCCGTCCTATAAAATTTTCCCTTGAGCTTCAGTGGCATACGGCGGTCACACAACACGCCGGATGCACTCTTCCACTTCATCCATCCAGCTTGTATTCTATGGTTGAGATCTCCATCTAATTCTCCGTTCTTTTGCAAGATAGATCCTAGGTAACGAAAACGGTCGCTCTTTGGTATTTCTTGATCTCCGATCCTCACCCCTAACTCGTTTTGGCCTCCATTTGCACTGAACTTGCACTCCATATATTCTGTCTTTGATCGGCATGGCATAACAATCTACATGCTCAGTAATTATAAAGCAATAAAACTACTAAATGCAAACAGAACATCATACTCTAGATCAAACCTCTCAGTCATTTGAGTACCAAAATTAACTTTAACAGGAAGTCCTAAGCATAACCGTACAATTCTTAGGCCTAATGATGTAACTCAGCCTCGGGAATGAGCCACAGATATCACCGGAAAATTATGTTTTTGTTGATTACCAAAGGGACAGAGGTGACATCAACAGAGGGTAATATAAGTTGAAGTTGTGTAGGATGCTTTGTTGTGATTAAGTACTTACACAAAAACAATAATGCATTGCATCAACTTAAATTGTGAGAGAAAAAGGAGTCCTCAGCGTAAAGGCTAATGACTGCATGCAGAGAAGTGAAAACAAAAGAAGATAAAATTTATTCATACACTCATATTATCGAAAGCACTTGTGAAGCGTTGTAGACATATGAATCGTAAGAAGCACAAAATCGTTGCTTTCAGAAACTGAACACATAAAAACCAACCTTTCCATATACAAATTGCCATCATCGCCCAAAGAATTGCCATTCCCATAAGGCCTAAAATGGATATAATGCAAAAGCAAATTCTCCACCCAACTCAAAAACCCTAAAATTCGATAAATCCAATACCTTTGGAAACGCTTCAGGCAGCGGCTTCAGCTGAAACCGTCAGAGAGGATTCAGCAAGTGCATCCGACCCGGCACGTCCTCTTCGATAACAAAGGAATAAACCCCAGATAAGAAACCGAAAAAAAAAATGAATTTTCTTAGCTTTAGTTTCTGGGTTTACGTTGTGGAATCCTATTGAGAACTGAAGGATGAGACTGGTGGTGGTATCTTCTCCCATATTCAATCCAAACAACATGCCTAATACTCAAGAACACGTTCAATCTTTAAGCACATTTACAAAACAGATTTAGAACATTTTAAAATCCTCTGAGCAGCAGAACATAAAAATCCAACAGAAAGACAAAACTGCATACCAGTTCATGTGGCTCTTCCTAACTCATCCAAAAAACCGTGCACATAGTTCAAATGCAAGCATCAGCCCACAACCAAAAATTAGACAGAACCAAGGAATAGATAAGGAACCAAGAGATGGGGAAAAAAAATCAACCAACAGATGAATGAGAAGCAAACACTAGAAATTTTTGAAGAAGCACAGAATGAGCAAAGTGAAACTCAAAAATCGAATTATGGTTCTAACAAAGCGAAAGGAAAACAAAACAATAAAGTTTGAAACAGTGCATAACCTATTCAATCAGAAGGAAAACCCAAAAACCCATACCCTGCCATACACCCTCTGTGACTCTCTCCTAACTGACCCAATGCACTAACCCATTAATTAATCCCAAAAAATGCACACAACCATGCTTTCTCCTCTCTCTGTCTACCTCTATCTCCCTATCCATCTAAAAGGTCGTACCCAGTGCACAAGGCTCCCACTTTACGCAGGGTCTGGGAGAGGTGAATGTCGGCTAGCCTTACCCCCATTTATGGAGAGGCTGCTCCCAAGTCTATCTCCCTATCCATCTCTCTCTAGAAAATTACAAATCCCCCAAAACCGGACCTAACATACTAAACAATCAGAAAATCCAAGGCAACATTAAAGAATACAATTTTAAAATGAAACTTATCTTTGGATTTCAGGCATGCAACGCAAGATCCGGTACACCCCACCCTCAGTAGGGTTTGTCGATGTCCCCTACCCCGTCTCCCTGAAATCCCGAAGACCCATATGGTTTTCTCTGCCCATACCCACCATCCCATCTACATCAACAGTGCCGAGACCCCTACCCTTACCCATCCCTCTCCCCCTTGCTCTCCTTCCATCGCCATCTCTCTCTCTCTCTCTCTCTCTCTCTCTCTCTCTCTCGCAGGCCCTCCCCGAAACCCTAATCGAACGGGACCAAATGACAGCTACCCACTGACCCCCCATCTCGCTCAAATCTGATAGGACAAAATTGCCCTTCATAATAAACCACGCCCACCATTGGATTGTAATCTGTCATGGGTAAAAACGTAATTAACTAAGTTGGGCCTTACTAAGGGCCGGGCTTCCCAGCTAAAGCCAACACGTCGGGCTGCTGACCCAAAACCACCAGAAATACCAATGGCATGGTTGTAATTAATCTGAAATTCGGATAAAAAAACCTATTCATTTCTACATTGCCAATTCCAAACCTTTTTTTAGACTAAAGTAATAATGCGCAATAGTAAACTGGGTAAGGGGGAAAATTCACCTTAGAACAACTCCACCCGTGGAGCCCTCTTTCCCAGGCAATCCACTATTCAATCCACCATGTGAACAATAACTGCCATAATGAACAGTAACTGTCTTTTGCATCTCCACCGTTGCACTTGAATAGCCCTGGCAATAGGCAATAAAATATTATTAATTTTTTTTACAAAATAATACTAAATAAATTTATTTGTAATTTCGGATAAGATATTTTAAATCGTTCTCGTAGCGTTACATATCATTATCTGAAAAGATAATTATTGGTGATGAATTTCGATAAGATTTTTATTCAATGTCATTGTGCCACGTGTCGTTATCTTTTCAGAATCTTTTAGGATATATTTCGATCAGATTTTTAATGAATGACAGTATGCCACGTAGCACTATCTACAACCTAATAACGAAAGGAAATTATATTATCTATATATATAATTTTTGCCCTTCAACATTTTTGTCTGGTTCCTTTTCTTTCTTGCTTTCTGCAGTGATTCCTTTTCACTGCTTTTGGTCTAATTTTTTTCCTATTTCTTTTGCTTCTCTTCTTCCATAGCCGTTTGCTCTCTCCTCTCTTCGCCTCTGCTGGTCTCAAAGTGGATAGTTTTGTGTTGAGTTCTTCTAATCTTGCATCTTCAACTTTTTAATGCAACTGTATGGATTGTGTTCTGTTCAATTTTAGATGTTAGAAGCTTTTAATTTTTTTGGTTTCAATTTTAAATGGGTTGTTGCTTTCAGAGTTTTCGTTTGATGACAGAGATGGGGTTTTTTGGGAGAAACTTTTAATCCGTGAGTTTTTTAGTTAGGTTGTGTGGTTCTTGAGAAATGGATTTGTAAATGGATTTTCTATTGAAATTGTTTCTCTTCTCATTTTTTGTTTTTTTTGTTTTTTGTGCCATCGGGTTTTGCATATGGGTGTATAATCAGGTTTTCTTTTGAATTTCACGGGATTCAGGTTTTTATTTTTTTGGAACTTTTGTCTGCAGCTTTGGAAGACATTTGTGCTTAAGGTGAGAAACTTTGGTTGCTCGCTTTTGGGTTTTGTTGTAGAATTATTATTATTTTTTTTTAAGAGTTACATTCGTGGGAATTCATTTGTTCTTCTTTTTTCCTGCATCTGAAAAATGCCACATGATGTAGTTTATAATTAAATAAGAATATCAAAATGGGTTTTCTGTGCAAATTTTCTTTTTCTGATTTTGTAGAACCGAAGAGGATGTTAACAATAACATTATTGTGTGATGTGCGATCTAAAGTTCTTTGGTGAGTTATTTGGTTTTCTTGCCATGTGGGATTTTAATATATATTTTTTTCGTGGTTTATGCTCTGATGTGTTTCGATTTTTGATTTCAGGAAAAGTTAAGGATACGATCAAACGTTTACTGGTAAATTTCTATTTTTCTGATTGTGTGTGATTTAATTTTTTTTCAAGTTTTGGGTGTACTTTTCTGATCTGCTTTGATTTTTAGTTGCAGCAAAAGTTGTTGCTTGAGTTTTCCAATTTATATCTGCAGCTTTGCAAGCTCTTTATCAACAAGGTATATAATTTTTATTCTTTTTCCTGTATCTTTTGTTGGATGGAATCATTTTTTTGTTTTTGGTGAGTTCTTCTAATCTCGCATCTGGTACTGTTTTTTTTTTTGACCGTATAGATTGTGTTTTGTTGAATTTTAAATGGTAGAAGTTTCTTGGGTTCAATTTAAATGGGTTGTTATCAACTATTGAATTGCTTTCGAAGCTGTTTGGCTACTCTCTTAACGCCCTTTTTCCTTTTCTTTTCAGCTTCTTCGATTTGCAGACCCCTTCTTTTTTTTTCCTTTTCCAGATTTAGCTTTTTCCCCCTATATTGTATCTTTTGGCGAATTTTGTGGGTCTTGGTCAATGCTGTGGGTATTGGTGAATTTCTAGCATGTTTATGCATGCAGTTTTTGTTATAATGTATGGATTGTGTTTTGTTCAACTTTAAATGTCAGAAGCTTTTAATTTTTTTAGGTTCAATTTTAAATGGGTTGTTATCAACCATTGAATTTCTTTTGGAGTATTCATTTGATAAGAGAGATTGGGGGGGGGGGGGTGGTTCTTTTGGGTGAAACTTTTGATCCATGAGATTTTTAGTTAGGTTGTGTTGTGGGTTTTTGCAAATTTCTATCGTGTTTATGCATGCATTTTTTTTCTTATAGATTTGGAAGAACATATCATTATAGGGTGTTGAGGGTTTGCTGGTGGGGGAAAGTAGCATCGTTAAGATTTTGCAGGTGAGATATTAAGGTGAGAGAATAACGGGACAAAGAGCATCGAAGACACATTTGGGATTAGGGGTAGCAAAACAGGGGAAAAGAATATGACAGAGGAATGGAGTCTTAATTTTTTTCTTAACTGGTTTGGGATTTTGCTTGCCTTTGGGGTCGTTGTTGGCGTCAAGCCATTTGGTGTCAAGTGGTGTCTGTTTTTTCATAACTTTTATTACTAATTTTTATGTTGTGTTGCGATTTTGTGTCCTGGGATTTCTGAATTTTATCGTTCATTGTCGGTTTTTAAAATATTTTTTGTCTTCATTTGTTTGTTTAATATGTTGTGTTTGTGTTGGGACGCCGTTTTGCAAGTTTTCTTTCCATTGGGACCGCCGCATTTTATAAGTGATGCGGGTGAGGTTTAGATACTCAAAACACTCCATTTTTTTTTTCCAAATATGCGCGGTTGGTTCTCTTCGGTTTTAAATGTTTAAAATTAAATGGTTATTTTGATAAAATGGTTTATTAGTTTTCCTTATGTGTTGTGGTCAGGAATTCAATTGGATTGGGTAAAATGCTTTTTCAATTTACGTTATAGGGAATTTTGTGTATTGCACCCAACTCTAAACAAGGAGGGTAATGCAAGAATTCGGCAAGCAATGTTACAACACAAGATTCAATGAATCGGAGAATCATAAGAATTTGGCAAAGACTTACGGCTCTAAAATACGATTCTTCATCAGAATTCAATATTAGAATTTTGAATGACAACAGATCACACACATCTTTAGAACACCAACAAGACTAAATTGAATGGATCTTAACTGTTTTATACATTGTAGAGAGACTCGGATCCTCACTTGGTACGAGCTGGAACAGCCTTCGATTTCTTTTCACGTTCAACAACTTTCTTGACCGTATTATGCTCTTCCTTGTTATCTAGGTGAATGTTCACTGCCTTTCCTTTCGACAGACCAGCCTCCTCTTTTAGAAGTTTCGCAGCCTACATCATCTTCCATCTCTGCATAAAGTGGATTGTCATGGTTGGAAGTTTGAGCAATGTTCTCCATGACCTTGGCCTCTCTGCGCTTCACTTCTACTGAACGCTGGGAATTAGGCATTTTCTAGATTTTGTAGGCACGATACCAATTTTTGATGCGTTTCCATTCGGTAAGAACACCATCCATGAGCTTTCTGATCTTGCATGCAATTACATGAAAGCATGTAAGTTGATCCATCAATCTATATATATAATATGGAGAGCATCGATCATTTCTAGGAATGAATTAACAGAGAAATGTAGTCATATATACACAGAGGAAGGAACAAAGAAGGTAAAAAGGGAGATTGATGAACGTACCAGACGTGAAGCTATCTCTGTACATAGCTCTCTCCCTTCCTTTGTCTCTATAGCGCTCTCTATCTCCTTTGTAGCCAATTTCACTTGGAAATGGATCATTTCCAGTTCACTTCCACTTAATCCTTCTCATCAAACAATCCGGACCCTTGAAATTTGATCAAATGGCTATAATCACGGGCCCACTTTAAAAGTTATAATAACTTTTTGATCAAATTTCAAGGGTCTGGATTATTTGATAAGGATGCTTAGGTGGAAAAGATCAAGAGAAGATCCATTTCCAAGTGAAATTGGCTACAGATGGGAGAGAGCGCTATAGAGAAAGCAAGGAAGGGAGAGAGCTACGTTCAGAGATAGCTTCACGTCTGGTATGTTCATCGATCTCTCTTTTTACCTTCTCTGTTCCTTCCTCTGGGTATATATGACTACATTTCTCTGTTAATTCATTCCTAGAAATGATCGATGCTCTCCATAATATATATATATATATATATATATATATATATATATATATATATATATATAGATTGATGAATTGACTTACATGCTTTCATGTAATTGCATGCAGGATCATATGGGCAAGATCAGAAAGCTGATGGATGGTGTTCTCTCCGAATGGAAACACATAAAAAATTGGTACCGTGCCTACAAAATCCAGAAAATGCCTAATTCCCAGCGTTTAGTAAAAGTGAAGCACAGAGAGGCCAAGGCCATGGAGAACACTGCTTCAACTTTCTACCATGACAATCCACTTTATGCAGAGACACAAGATGATGTCAAGGCTGCGAAACTTCTAAAAGAGGCTGGTCTGTGGAAAGGAAAAGTAGTGAGCTTTCACCTAAATAACAAGGAAGAGCATAATACGGTCAAGAAAGCTGTTGAACATGAAAAGAAATTGAAGGCTGTTCCAGCTCGTACCAAGTGAGGATCCGAGTCTCTCTACAATGTATAAAATAGTTAAGAGCCATTCAATTTAGTCATGTTGGTGTTCTAAATATGTGTGATCTGTTGTCATTCAAAATTCTGATATTGAATTCCGATGAAGAATCATATTTTAGAGCCATAAGTCTTTGCCAAATTCTTATAATTCTCCGATTCATTAAATCTTGTGTTGTAACATTGCTTGCCGAATTCTTCCCTGACCCTCCTTGTTTAGAGTTGGGTGCAATGACCCCACACTCTGAAATCCATAGAACCTCTTTCTGGTATCTGCTCCAGGAATAACTTTCGGCCTTGCTCACTTTCCTTAGATCTCTCAGCCAATTTCTGGGCCACAAGTTCAGCCTCTTCCGCTGAGCTTTGGCTCTTAATTTCCTCCTCCCTACGAAGTTGTTCCATGGCCCTTGCTTCACGAGCTATGCTTGATGATATGCGTTCCTCTTCTCTTCTAACTTGAGCAACTTTTCAGCTTCGATGAGTTTCCTCTGTTCTAAAACAGCCTCTTCTCAATTGCCATATCCTCTTTCTGTTCGGCTCTTATCACTTGAAGTTTTTCAGCTCTCCTCAACTCTGAATCATGAAGCTTCTGGCGCAAACTAAGTTTTTTATCTTCTTCATTTAAGCAAGTTATGAAACGAACCTCGTTAATTAAATTTATTGCTTTCATCAGCAGCTAGCACCGGGACAGCAATAGAATTCGCATCACTTCCCCAGCTGGGTACACCATAATTTCCAGGTACCTTTGGAGGCTCGGATCTGAGCTTGTCCCGAGAATATCACTCGAATGGTTAGAAGCATTTTTTTTCTTCCAGAAAATCCGCCAACCCAACTCTGTAGAGAGAACTTTGAGCTACTTATATTTTTCTACACAGGACACAAGTCAAAAACCAAAATTTGGAAACACGTCAGTAACACCAGAGTTGATCGATTACTATCCCCAAAAAACATATAAAATCTGCAACATTTAGGTTGATATCTATCTACCAGTAGCACGAAAATGTTACATCTAATAACTTACCAACGACAACGGAATCGATTTCATTGCTCCAATTTCTACTTACAGAGCTAATATCTGAAAATACGATCTTGACATGCAAAGATGAACTTGGTAAATGGTAATTAGAGCAAACAGTTTCTGGGTTTCATGCATTTCAGTGAATAAAATCCAAAGATAGTTGTTTTTTTTTTTTTTGGGGAATTTTAACGAAAAGATCTAGGTACTCTTAATTTTAACGAAAAATTACATTTTTTCATTAAAAAATCAATTTTGATACTATTTACTTTACTTTTTATTTTGTACTAATACTTAAAGTTTTCAAGCTATTTTCATTAGTTTTTTTTAGGGCAAAAGACTGTTTACTACCCTTATGTTTCATGGTTTTCAACATTTAGTACATCAATTTTTTTTCGTCTCAGAGTCATACCTAAAGTGTAAATTTTGGGACAATCTCATACATTCGTTAGTCAAACTGTTAAGTCTGCCGTTAACAGTGATGTGGTGCCCATGTAGACAATGACTGGGCGCCACGTGTCATCCACGTGGAAATTTAAAAAAAAATATATTATAAAATAATAAATAAATAAATTTAAAAAAAAAACGTTTTTTTTTTCTTCTTCTTCCTTCCTTTTTCTTCTTCTTCTTCTTCCTTCTTCTTCCTCTTAATCTGGGTAGCAGATTCGTTTTTTTTTTCTTTCTTTCTTTCTTCTTCCTCCTTCCTTCTCCTTCTTCTTCTTCCTTCTTCCTTCTCCTTCTTCCGAATCTGCCCATTTTTTTTTCTTCCTCCTCCTTCTTCTTCTTCTTCTTCGAATTCTTCTTCGAATTCTTCTTCTTCGAATCTGCCCAGTTTTTTTTTTTTCTTTTCTTCTTCCTCATTCTTCCTCCTTTCTTCTCCTTCTTCTTCTTCTTCCTTCTTCTTCCTCTTCTTCGAATCTGCCCAGTTTTTTTTTTTCCTTCTTCCTCCTTCTTTCTCCTTCTTTCTTCTTCTTCTTTGAATCTGCCTAGTTTTTTTTTTCTTCTTCTTCCTCTTCGAATCTGCCCAGTTTTTATTTTTTTTTCTTCTTCTTCCTCCTTCTTCCTCCTTCCTTCTCCTTCTTCTTCTTTCTCCTTCCTTCCTCCTTCCTTCTCCTTCTTCTTCTTCTCCTTCGAATCTGCCTAGTTTTTTTTTTCTTCCTTCTCCTTCTTCTTCTTCTTCCTTCTTCTTCCTCCTTCTTCTTCGAATCTGCCCATTTTTTTTCTTCTTCCTCCTTCCTTCTTCTTCCTCCTTCTTCCTTCTCCTTCTTCTTCTTCTTCGAATCTGCCCAGTTTTTTTTTCTTCTTCCTCCTTCCTTCTTCTTCCTCATTCTTCTTCTCCTTCTTCTTCTTCTTCTTCAAATCTGCCTAGTTTTTTTCCTTTTTTTTTCTTTTCTTCTTCCTCCTCCTTCTTCCTTCTTCCTTCTCCTTCTTCTTCTTCTTCCTTCTTCTTCTTCTTCTTCTTCTTCTTCCTTCTTCTTCCTCCTTCTTCCTTCTCCTTCTTCTTCTTCTTCTTCTTCCGAATCTGCCCATATTCGGTTTTTTTTTTAATTTTATAATATATATATATATTATTTTATAATTTTTTTTTAAAATTTCCACGTGGATGACACGTGGTGCCCAGTCATTGGCCACATGGGCGCCACATCACAGTTAACAGCTGACTTAACAGTTTGACTAACGGATGTATGAAATTGTCCCAAAATTTACATTTTAGGTATGACTCTGAGACGAAAAAAAATTGATGTACTAAATGTTGAAAACCATTAAACATGAGAGTAGTAAACAGTCTTTTGCCTTTTTTTTTTAACACTTCAATATCAGAAAAATAATCTCAACTGAATACAATAACCAAAATCCATTAAACTCTGCAATATTCTATTGATTGAAGAAAAGTAAGGCAAAAAAATTACACCTTTTTCACTTCGAACTATCCAGAGCCCTCGTCATCTGCTGCTTCTCCACTGTTCTCCATTTCCCAATTTATCAAATCCCAACTAAATTCATCCCCAAATGAAAGACAAAGTGAGATGGGAAAGACAAATCGAGTGGTCCCAACCCTTACCTTGGTCGGAAAATAGTGATGCCTCGCTGGAAAGCATGGAGATCGAGGTTTGGGTTCGAGTTCATAAGCTAGGGTCTTGGTCTGGGCTAGGGTTCGTGTGTCCCACCTCAGTCGCCTGAAAAAGTTAGTGAAGGTGGTGGTGTTGTCTCACGGTGTTGGTTCGACGGAGAGAGAGAGAGAGAGAGAACCGGTAAAGATGAGAGGAGGAGAAAGTTTGGGTGGTGGATTGTTGCCATTCCATTTCCATACTATTTCCATCCCTTTCTGTTTTGTGTGGTCACGGTTAAGCCACGTCAAGATTTTATATTCATATTACTTTTTATTTTATTATTTTTATAAAAAAACGTGGTTTAACCGTGACCACACAAACATGAGGGGATGAGAAAAGTATCGAAATGGAAGGGCAGACAATCCACCTCTGAAAGTTTGAGGGAAGAGAGGGCCGGGAGAGACAAAGTGAGGTGGCAGCCAGGGATAGGTTCCAGAGGTCTGAAAGGAGAAATTTTTCCAAGAGCCGAGTACACATGACACCTGTGTTCCCCACCTATTAGCATTTGACACCTTAGATATTAGCTTTTAAATGACTCAATCCTTAAATTTTATTTCTCAGCTAGCTGTTATTTTTTAATTTTTAATTTTTTATAGTTTTTTACAGTTTTTTTTTTACCAAAAATTTAAAAAGAATATTTAATTAAGACCCAGAAAGGTGATTGGTTCTATGCAGTGAAGAAAATATCGATAATATCGGCGATATTTCGCCGATATTATCGTTTTTTTTGGGGGTCCGATATTTTTTTAACTATCCAAATGGTTTTCGTCAAAATATAGCGATATTATCAATAATATCGATAATATCGCGATATTTTCGAAACTATCGCGATATTTTTGGAAGTGGGCTTCTAGGAAAAGAACGCCGGAAATGGGTGTGCCGATTCCCGAGCCGATTTCATCCCAAAAACCTTGCAAAAACACGATTAAGATCAAGATCTAAGCTACAAAGCGATTGAAAACACAACCACAATTCATATGCATGAATCAATCGAAGAGGTAAGAAGGTGAGGGATCGGGAGTTGACCTGACCACCGACAGCGATGGCGGCGATGGCGACGACGGCGACGACGAATGCGCTACCTTCGCCATAGTCCCCTAGAGCAGTACAAGCTCCCTGTTTGTTCTTTCTGCGGTGGTGAACGAAGGGCAGTGCAGCAGATCGAACTAATTTGAGCTTCACACTAACACGGAGAGAGAGATCCGAGACTTACCTAACCGGAAAATCAAAGAAGACTCGCCGGAGAGTTATGGGCTCCGCCATTCTCGCAGAGGCGGGAGAGAGAAGACTGATGATGTGTGATGATGGTGGTGTCCTCGATCTGCTCGAGTCGAGCAGATGGTGCTGCTGCGTGTGTGTGTGTGGTTATGGCAAGAGAGGGAGAGAGGTAAAAGGGTTTCGAACTTTCGAGAGAGAGAGACAGTGCAGAGAAGAGAGTGAGAGAAGGAAATGGGGTCTCGGGGTAGGGGAGAGACCCACGTAGTGGGTTCTTTGTATTTTAAAAAAAAAGTTGTGGTCATGTTTTAATTATGAAAACCCATGTAGTGGGTTCTTTGTATTTTAAAAAGTTGTCCAAGTTTGAGATCCACCCACACTACGTGGGTGTTTTATAATTTTAAAAGTTAGAGAGATATATATATATATATATATATATATATATATATATATATATATATATATAAAGGTTATATAAATTTAAATTATGAATTATTTAGTTGAAAGGCAGGAGAAAACAAAAGAAAAAAAAGAAAAGGAAAAGAAAATAAGAAAGAAAAAAAAACACCAGGGGAATTCAAACCCCTCCCTTTGTCAACCACACACCTAGACCTTATCCAACTCGCTATAGATGTGTAAGAAAGAAAAAAAAACACCAGGGGAATTCAAACCCCTCCCTTTGTCAACCACACACCTAGACCTTATCCAACTCGCTATAGATGTGTACATATTCTGCCTGTAATATTTATATGGTTGTTAAGATGTCTGCAATGCTTGCAAGCTAATATTTATTATCTAGGATAAATTTCTATATTTAAAAAAACACCAAGGGGATTCGAACCCTTCCCATTTTACTCCTTCAACACCTTGACCACCATATCACTTATGTTTTTGTGAAAATATGCTAAAATACACTTACTCTACACATAGAGATGACGAAGATAGTGAAAATTTTGAACCTCATAGGAACTCTATGTGGTACTAAGTCACTCATGTATTTTACCATGCAATGTATAAAGTGTAAAATATTATACTAATTCATTATATATAAATGATTATGGTGTGTTTAGACTTCTTTCATTAATTACTACATATTTTCTACACTCACAATGTTTGTCAGCTCGCTATATAATCAACTTGATAATGTTAAATCCATCATGCAATGCATTTCCTTCCATTTTTTTGTGATAAACTAATAGATAATTGACTAAATAAACATCATGCAAAGTTTCAATAAAAATTTCCAAGTTTTTCTTACAATTTCCGTGGTTTCCATGTAATTTTTATCGATATCGATATTATCCCGATATTTCCATCGATATTTCCGTGTTTTCAGACTACCGATATTTCCGATATTACCGATATTTTCTTCCTTGGTTCTATGTGGGGATGTTAGCATGTTCGATTACTCAAACCTCTCTCACAACCGATGTGGGACAAATATAATGGGTGCCACACATGCAAGTTTTTGCTTGCTCAATTTTCTCTCGATGTGGGAGAAATATAATGGGTGCCCAAAATATAAGCTTCCTATTAGAGATGGTAAATGTGCATTTAATTTAAGTTTTAGTTTTTAAATTTAAATAATATGTTTGGTCCTATGGCCCTCGGTTGGAGATGGTTTTTTGTGATTGAGCTAAAACGAGTCATTTGGCTCTCGGTTGGAGATGGTAAGAAATATGGTCATGCACTATTCATTAAAATATTAATTTCTTTGAGGGCCAGATGGCTAAAACGAGCTATCTGGCCAGCCTTCGATTGGAAATGACCTTAATATCTACCGTATCAATAAATTTTAAACATTGACCGGAACTGATGGTTGGGATATATGCATGAATGATATGAGAGAGGATTCTCACCGGATTCTCCAGTCATATGTAATCATACATCATGCGGTCAGTTTTCATCAGGTATTGTTTATATTTAATTTTAAATAAAAAATTATAATAAATTTTGACCATAAAATGTACTATGAACGAATGTAATTTATGAATTTCCAAGATTCTCACAAAAAAGATTCGCCGAGAATCCTCACTCGAATGATATCAACATATAGTATTTTTAAAATTTGATGTGATGGTGTTAATTTGTTTATTATATATGTTTCTGTAGATATCCACTGTAGTTTGATGTGTGATAAGATCAATTGGATAGGTACGCAGGCCCTAGATGATTCACGTATATATGTGGGAGGCAGATTCTCTATATACACATTCATACCTTCGGTTTGTTCTGAGAGCCATTGATGATGATGACGAAGACGATGATGATCCAGTTTGAGATGGTAAGTAGGTCTGCTTTACAAGTGTTACTGATAATTTGTAAATGTTTCAAACTTGTTGAAACTATATATAAACAGGGATGAGAGGGGATTTGTATATACTTTGAGCATTTTAATTGTTAAAACCTTGTTAAAAAATATAATGATTAAGATCTAAATAAGATACTCGGCAACATCTTAAAGTTTTTGAGAGAAAGACAAGTTATAAATGAAGTAATAGTGTTCTCTCATGGTTTGTAAAGAATGAAATCTCTGTTGGCTTGGTTTATTATGTCAAAAGGTTGCTGGCGTGCTGCCTTAATTTGCATTTCCCTTTTGTAAAACTTGTTGCATTAGTACAAGATCATAAGGCTATGTTTGGGTTAGGGTTTCGCAAATTATGGGATTGGAAGCCAAACTATAAAGAAAATGATCACAAAATGTTTTACAGGAGGGATTAAGAAATGCACCATAGAGCATTACAAAGGCATGTAAAGAGGGATTAGCTAATGAAACTTTCGAAGGTGGGTTTAGCTAATCCTTTTTAATATACCTTCGTAACACTTAGATGATGCATTTCGTAATCCCTTCAATCCAACATTTTGGCATCATTTGCTTTATATTTGGTTTTCAAACTCATGATTTGCAAAACCCTCATCCAAGTATACCCTAAACGATTCTTCGCCTTTTGATATTTAGGACTCCATTTCTAGATCTGATGCTCTTCAAGTGGAAGCTGAATTGGTAGTCTCAGCTGCCTTTAGTCCAGATACACCTCCAACCCCAAAACTATGTAGAGAATGTATTTGGATGCTCTTTGGAACTTAGTGTTTGGAGCCTAATGACCAGGAAATTCGGACTCTTAGTTTGTGTGAACGAGAGATGAGCACTTTGTTTATGTGAGGTGGACCCGCGGAATGTTAATGGGGTCGGTAGAATTCAACTTGAGTGATCCAAATTGCTTGGTTCTTGGACTCCGGACAGTGAGACCTGTAAAGGATCTCTGTCTATAGACAATGACCCAGCAACTGGTCGTTATTGTAGTGATTTAGTTGATTAATTACTCGTGTATTAATTTTAAAGAAGCATGAATCATTCTTTCCAGAATGCGTACTGCATTTGGGTTTTGATCATCTCTTTAGTCCAACCCAAAACACAAATGCATTCGGCCTTGGTTCATGGTATGCTATCACTGGTTGGTTGCTATAGTTTTCGAAACTACTGTAATCTTCAAAGAGGAGGAGATTTGAACTTCAGTATGAAAAAACATGCGCGTTAGACCAATCAAGGTCATAGCTCACGTATAATTTTCTTAATCAGGCAAGCGAAACATTTAGATTCGAGAATACTCCTACCAATAATCGTTATCACCTTATTTCTTTTCATTCCTTTGAAGTTTTTTCTCCATGATTCAACTCAAGAGTAGGTAAATATTTTGTACAGACTGTATACACTTGTCAGTATAACACATTCGCAGTCAGTCAATTTAGCTGAAATAAAATTTTTTGGAGGCATGATTTTGAAAGGAAGCTAACTATCCATGATTACTATAAACGTTAGATTACGAACTCGTTTGTAAGTATTTTTAAATGATTGAAAACAGTTTTGGTGAAATTAATTTGCCTTCTCAGAAGTACAAAATATGTGCTTCTTGCATGAAGCATTTAAATGTTGTTTTTCAAGATTCACTTGGATTTTTACTAAAAATTAGTTTCAAAATATTTTTACCAAAAACATTTTTAGTTAATTTATAAACACTTTCAAACGAGTCATTTATAAAGTAGCTAAAATCAATCTTATTTCATGGGCCCACCAATAAGAAAAAACTACACGATTTCGAAAGTTGTACTTATATAACCTAGTTAAATCATGCCGCAGGTTAATAGTTTGCATTACTAATTAAGAAAGCGAACAATCAACCACCATATTATGTCGTTTATTAAAAATGGTCTAAAGTTTGACTATTTTCTTTTCTATAAGTACTTTACCTACTTCTTAAAAAATAAAATAAAATATTGACGGCAAAATACGGGACAGAAATAGTGTTATTATGCAGCTTTTTTTTTAAATGCCGTGAAAAATGTGGCCATTTTTTTAAACTTTAGTTTTATTTATATAAATATCTTATTTCATATTTTCAATAAAGTAAGTGCAAAATGGGAGTATAATATGTAAACTTTATTTTTATTATTAAAGAATTTGTGAAAAAAATATGTATTAAACATAAAAAATACATACATGTGTGACACACTAATAGCATGGCTAAATTTAAAACATGTGTTTCAGTAAATTATTCATACTTACACAAGAACAAAAATATTTTCAAAAATATGTACGTTCATATATTGCACATTAATTTGGCACTATGTTTGCGCTTGAGGTCAATGCATGTTGCGAGTGAGTTGAGGAACTGTGTATTTTTTTCCAAGTTGTATAAGTTCAAACATGGAAATTATATTTTATTCAATATTATTTAATATGCCACACCATTTGCATGGCATGATAAGAAATTTCTTAATCATAATAAGGTGACAAAGTCTTTGCTTGCTAGATTAGCAATCTAGGGTGTAAAAACAATTATTTTTTTCTTTTTTACATGCATCGTGCATATTTAGATTCTATGTATGTGTGTGGGTCATATCTCCTTGTTAATATCAAAGCAAAAGAGATTAATTATAGTTTATCTTCGATCTATTATAACCTCATACAACTTTTTCAAAACATTTTAGATTCATACATTAACTACTATTTTATTTCAATTTCATACCTTAGTTAAATTTCTCATCCATATCTTCGTTAAATGCTGATACCTTAGTTAAATTTTTCATACCACGTAGGCTGAATACTGCTAGATGGAAAATTTAATTTTAAGAGTAAATTGTAGCTATGGTCCCTTAACTTTAACTCAATTTGAGCAATGGTCCCTCAACTAAAAATCCATTATCATTGGTCCCTCAACTCATCAAAATGTGCAGCTATGATCCTTTAACTAAAAATCCATTACCATTGGTCCCTCAACTTTAATTCAACTGGATAAATGGTCCCTAAACTTTATTGTAGTAATGATCATTCCAACATAACTTGTTTCAACTGGAGAAATGGTCCCTAAACTCAAACCTACACACATCTTCAGGGGTAAATTACATAATAGCCCCTCAGGTTTGAGATCTATTACAACATCATGCAACATTTTTAAAACATTTCACTTTCATACCTCAAGTTTTATTTTATTTCAAAATAATACATTCGTTACATTTTCCATTCATTGATCTGTTAAGTGTTGACGTGGCTGCCACATTTATATTATGTGGCTGCCAAATGTATGCCACGTGGCAATTTTTTAAAAAAAAAAAAACCTTAATCTTCTAAATTTACAAAAAAAAAAAAAAAAAAAAATCCAGATCCCCCCCCCCCCCCCCAAAAAGCCCTCGTACCTGAACCCTGAACCAAAAAAAAAAAAAAAATCCAGATCCCCCCCCCCCCCCGGCCGCTGCAACCTTGAACCAAAAAAAAAAACACCTCTGAAACCCCGATCCGTTACCACCCCCTCCACCGCAAAAACCCAGTTCCCATTATTCAAACCCCAGATCCCATTAATCCCCTACCAGATCGACCCGCACCGGCCTGTCCACTACCAGATCGACCCACCTCTGAACTACACCACTGCACCACCATCAAGCATCAGACCACCAGCCACCGATCTGCAGCCGTTTTGTCCAACGCCTCGAACCAGTCTCGCCACCTGCTTGAATCTCCCGCGCTAACCCATCACCCAGATCCGACTGACCCATGATTGCATGCCCGCTGCTCCATCGCCATCCTTGTTGCACCGTTTCTGTCCCGCATCACTGGAATCGGTTCTCACCGCCGCCGTCCACTATCACCCGTTGTCAGACTCGCCCTGAACTTTGCCGTGTTTCGTTTCCGCACCGACTAGTCTCATACCCACAGTCGATTCCCATGAGTTGGATTTGTCGAACCACTGCAACCCGGCCGCTGCTAGTTTGTAAACCTTATTCTTGCTGTTTTTGTTTTTCCAATGATTGCACTGGAATTCCAATGCAGTCTAATGATTGTTGCACTAGTTTGCAGATGCACAGGAGAGAAAGGAAGAAGGTTCAGGGAAAAAGAAAAGCTATGAAACCCAATCCCATTATCCCCCCCCCCCCCCCGACAACCTTGAACAAAAAAAAAACACACCTCTGAAACCCCATCCATTACCACCCCCCCCCCAAAACAAAAAAACCCAAATCGCCCAGTTCCCATTTAAAAAACCCCAGATCCCATTATTCCTCCCCCCAACAAAAAAACCCAGATCGCATACCTGGCGAAGTCCGACGGTTCGCACCCATCATCCACCTCTTTCTCTGCACCCAGCTCCACCTCCTCCGTGCACCCATCTTCCGCTACCCCAACCTGCAACCCAGAAAGAAAAAGAAAAAAGCGCACCCACCCTCACACGCATCTACTTCCCTCCTCTACACACCTCACTCCTTAAATTCACTCATTGGAGAGGAAGGGATCTGGGTTGCAGGGAAAGGGAGATGAGTTTTTTTTTTCTTTTCTTTTATGGGTTGCAGGTAGTGGGTGCGGAGGAAGAGGTGGAGGATGGGTGCATGGTGGGTTTGGGGAAGATGGGAGGGGGAAGAAAGGAGTGGGTTGCAAGGAAGGGGAGGTCGTGGAAGATGAAGATGGGGTTTTTTTTTTTTCCCTCTCATCTTCTTCTTCTGGGTTGCAGGGGTTTTTTTTTTTTCCCTCTCATCTTCTTCTTCTGGGTTGCAGGTTGTGTGGGTGGGTTGCGGGTTCAGCTTTTGATTTTGGCTTTTGGTTTTTTTATTTTTTAATGTAGAGGATTCATGTTTTTTTTTTTAAATTATTATTTTTGCCACGTGGCACAAACGTGGTAGCCACGTCATCACTTAACGGATCAATGGATGGAAAATGTAACAGATGTATTATTTTGAAATAAAATAGTACTTGAGGTATGAAAATGAAATGTTTTAAAGATGTTGTATAGGGTTGTAATAGATCTCAAACCTGAGGGGCTACTATGTAATTTACTCCATCTTCAGTCTCTCAAATTCGAAGCAGACTCACCCTAAGCCCAAAATCCAAAAGCTTGAAACCTTAGCGCTGTCATTGAAACCTAGTGTCATCGCTCTCCTAGCACCACCGTACCAACTAACCCTAAACAACCCACAACCCACCAGTGATTACAGTGATTATACCGTAGAGCTGAGGGAATCTCGTGGTTCGAAATGAAGGATTTGAAGGCTGAAAATGACTTGGGGAAAAAGGGAGGATCCCAAACAAATGAGCATTCCTTGTAAACACAAAGGCAACAAATAGAAACCAAAGAGATACCACGTCGTTGTAGTGCAACCTCGAGGAAAGTTTATCATGAAAAAATGCCAACCCAAAATATATAGTCGGGGTGGAACGAAATGCTGCCAAATAAGTTTTGCCCAAGCACAATCACCATGCCTCCTTCAAATTAGATCATAACGAAAAGAGAAGAGAATTTTCTCATAAAGATATGGTTCCCAAATCAATTGGTCATTAGTAGTTACAAGAGTAAAGGATGATACAAAATTTTCTTTGCAATAGACAAGAATAAATCTATAAAATAATCCAACAATGACCAACTTTAAGCTCGAATAACATTTGAAATCCGAAGAAAAACTATATGAGAATGATCAAAGATAATGAAGGGCTAATAATTAGCTCATCCAACCATTTATCAAAAGAAAAAGAAAACTTACCTCCCATCTCCAAAAATTCAATAGTTATTGATATTCAAAACAGATAAAGCATACTTCAAACCAGGCCACATAGATGATTGCCAATAAACATCTTATTATTTGTAAGGCATGAGAGGAAAACACTGGTCGATAAAAGAACCTCATAAAGAAGTGATTGTAAAACATTCCAGTCAAATTGAGCAAAGCCGTTAAGTTCAAAGTAGCTAAGTCACAAAAACCAAGACCACCTTCAATTTTAGGCCCACCACACACCATATTCCATTTAATAGTTACCAATTTGTGGGAAACCAAATCTTCGGACCAAAATATAGTTCCATGCACAAGTAGAGAAATCTTCAAAAGACAAGTTGGTCATTGATATACTGAGAAACTATGCAAAAATAAACTTTGAAAAACATACTGCACTAATTAAACTTTTGATTAGAAATATCAAATATGTAATTAGACTCTAGCTAGACTACTGTTCTTCTTCTTGTTGCTAACCCTACACATTACACATTGCTAATTGGTAATTACACATGCACCCTTTAATTTATGTATTAAAAAAATGGTGACATTGATACCCTAACCAGAGAAAATATAATATATAAGTAGAAAATCCAAACTCCATGATCGGTTAATATCCAACCTTGATGGGATATCCCATTCATTCCACTTCTGTACTGCTGTTGGATGAAGGTTCATCTAGTTAAATTGGTATTCAAACAGTATTGGAATCAATTATGCCAAGATATTTTCATAAAATATCCTTTCGACGTGCAAGATGCCAAGAACGTAGGTGGAATCAACGTGCAAAAGAATTTGTGTGGAGTTGGAATCGACGTGCAAGAACGTGTATGGAGAGGTTTATAATTTTGTAAAATGAGTTTAGTTGAGTACTATTGCGCTGATGTTGGACAAGAATGAGGATCTTCGTCGTATCCTCAAATAATGTCCATTCATCGTACATCGTGTGATCATAAATTATTTTAAATATTTTTATATAAAATTAAATATGAATAGTATTTGACGAAAACCGGCCACACAATGTACGATGAATGTATTCAATTTGAAGATCTTTAGGATCCTCACAAAGAGGATCCTGAGAGGATTCATTCGTTGGATAAATGGGCATGTGGATTCAAAACAAATTTTTCATACCAAAATTTTAAAGGAAAACTGTTGAAAATGGTTTAAAAATTTTGAGTTTTAACGATCAAGACAAAATAAAAGGTAAAGTGAATAGTTCCAGGATTGACTTTTTAGTGTAAAAATATGGTTTTTTGTTAAAGTGAATAGTACCGGGAGCTTTTCGTTAAAGTTCTTAAATTTTAAATTATGTGACGTGTCACTAATAGGAAATAAACACGATAATTAATATTTAAGTAATAATCCAATCGTACGACCATGTTATATGATTTATGAAATTTAGTCTAAATATTTGGTCTCTCTAATATTATCCGAAGAGACTGCCTAGTTTCATAAAATAAGATGTCTAATTTTTTTACTTTTCTTTTTGAGAAACGTTAAGGAGACTTTCTATGAACATTGTCACCTTATATTTTTGGTACAATGTTTTATTCTATTGAAGCAAAAGTTGACGTTAAGGGAGTCTCCTTAGACCATCTCCAAATGAGATATCAAATCCTAGGTGAAATGTCATGCAATCAAATTTAAAGGTACGAAAAAGTTTCAATCGATATGCCAATCCTACCTGAATTGAAGTAAGAATTTTCTACTGCCAAATTTGACATATAGAACAGGTGCTGTCAATTAATTTTTTAAATATATTATTGTGTGGGTCTCTTTACTTCACCAATTGTAGATCTTGAAAGTTTATTTTAATTGATTTTTTTTTATAAAATTGGATTCTACAAATATCATTTATAACAAAAAAAAAATATGAGTTGAAGGAAGATAAAATTGAACATTACCACATTAGCCATTAAAATAACATTTAATATTTATATATCGATATTTCCATTAGAGATGCTCTTAACCGTTTCTCTCCATTTCCATGAAAAGTTACAAGGCTGAAACTTGCATGCATGAGGCTGCATATATGCCATAGTCCTTTAATGGGCTCGAGACAACTTTGTTTGGGCACGATGATGATGACGACAAATAACAAAAATATGAGATTGAAAATTGTCATGGAAGTAAACTTTTTAGTTAAAAGTAGGCGAGAAAAATATAAGTAGGCTTTTTAAAAAATGAGATTGTTTATGAACATTTTATTGCTTTATATTTTTTTACTTAATATTTCTTAATATTTGCATAAAAATTGACGTTAAATTGTGAGGTGATATATAATTCATAAAAAATCTCATTTAAAAAAAAAAATCCCTTTTAACATTTCAAACAAATCTCATTGATTTTTTACCTTGTCACGTGTTATCTCCCATCTGGCAAACCTTCTCCATCAGACTATGACTTATCTCCCAACAAATTATTATAATTTTTTTTCCATCTGTTTGCGTGAAGAAAATTCAATTATATATAAAAAGAAATTTTAACAAAAAGCTTCAAGTATTGTTTATTTTAACGAAAAACTATATTTTTACATTAAAAATCAATCATGGTACTATTTACTTTACTTTTATTTTGTTCTTATCATTAAAACTCAAAATTTTCAAGCTCTTTTCATTAGTTTTCCTTATATAGAAACTCATTCAACAACAAAAATTTCCAACACCCAGAAGAGAAAAATAAAAAGGAGTAATTAGGTTTTCATCCTTATTTTTACTACTCTATTGATTAAAACCTTATTACTTTTCAATTTTTGATCAAGGTCCTTTGTATTAATAATATCATTAATTATTTCAATAATAAAATATTTTTTATTTATAAATATATTCATTTAATATTAAAAATGTTACAATTAGTATATTTATATTTATGGCTAAATTTTTTATCATATATTTTTATTTTTAGTTTGTACCCATTTTTAATTTGCAACCCTTTTTTAATTTGTACCAATTTTCCTTTCAATTTTAATTTGTACCCATATATTAATTTCTTTTTGTGCCCATATTTTTTAAAGTTTTTATTTGTATTGTACCCATATTTTTTTATTTATTTGTACCCATTTTTATTTTTGCTAAATGTACCCATTTTGAAGAATGTACCCATGTTTTGATACAATAATTTTTTGGTTATTTTCTATGAATGTACCCATGTTTACACACACACACACAATAGTATATTTATATTTTAATATTTTTAATCCCACAAATTATGTTTTTTATTTAAAATCTCATTAATATAAACAACTATAAATTTTAATTTTTAATTTAAAAAATATAGTAACGTACATAGAAATAAATTATCAATTAATTTTAGGGACTTGGATCAAAAATTGAAAACCAACAAAGTTTCAGTCAAAGATTGTTCATAACTAGGGACCACATCCAAAGTCTCCCAAATAAAAATCCACAACGCCAAACCCTAGACCAACCAACCATGGCTTCTGAAACTTACCAACCCAAAAATGTATGTGTGATTGGAGCTGGACCCTCGGGGCTTGTAGCTGCAAGGGAGCTGAGGAAAGAAGGTCACAGGGTGGTGGTGTTGGAACAAAACCATGAGGTGGGAGGGCAGTGGCTCTACGACCCAAATGTGGAGGGAGAGGATCCCTTAGGAAGGTCACCTACCCTAAAAGTGCATAGCAGTCTTTACTCCTCTTTGAGGATAATTTCTCCAAGAGAGAGCATGGGGTTCACTGACTTCCCATTTGCAGTCAAGAAAGGTAGGGACATGAGGAGGTTTCCTGGCCATACGGAGCTTCTTTTGTACCTCAAGGATTTTTGTGATTGGTTTGGATTGAGGGAGTTGATAAGGTTCAATACGAGGGTTTCATATGTGGGGATGTTGGATGGAGATCATGTAGTTGGTTGCAAAGATCTGAAATGGGTTGTGAGGAGTATGGAGAAGAAGGCTGAGATTTTCGTGGAGGAGGTGTTTGATGCGGTGGTTGTGGCCTCCGGCCATTACTCTAACCCAAGGTTACCGTCCATTAAAGGTACTTACTACTTGATTAATTTCCTTAGTTTCATGGCTCATGTCTAACAAGGATTCCGTTTTGACACTATTTTTGACCAATCATGCACTGACATGTGTTTCAACATTTTCATATGAGAATGTAAAATGTCCAAGAGAATAATAATCACGTATTTAATCATAATTATATGTGGTTTCAATTTTGTTTTTCTTTTTCTCTATTTCCTTTTTTTTTTCTTTTTAATTGCGGTGGGTTCAATTTGGTCATGTTTAGGAATGGATGCATGGAAGAGGAAGCAAATGCACAGTCACATCTATAGGGTTCCGGAGCCATTTCGTGATGAGGCAAGGCAATATATAGTTAATGCTAAATGTTAGCTTGATGTATATTGGTGGCTTATTTCCTGATAACTTAAGAGTGTTTGGAGAATCGTACTTGTCTAACATAAGTTTATAAAGATCAACGAAACTTTCTAGCACAAAAGAGATGAAGTGATCCTTTTGCTCATTTGCAGGTTGTGGTGGTGGTTGCGAATTCACTAAGTGGACAAGATATATCAATAGACCTAGTGGCTGTGGCCAAGGCAATCTATCTCAGTGCCAGATCGCTTGACATATCTAAGGGCTTGTCCAAAGTCATTTCCAAACACGAAAACTTGCACCTTCGTCCCCAGGTACAAGAAATTAGCTTCTATAAGTCTAGAATTAGATTTTAAGCAAATATAAAAACTATGTCCAATACAAATGTCTTTTGTGTGACATTTAAATGCAACCAAATGCAGATAGAGTCGCTTCAAGAAGATGGGAAAGTATTATTTGTGGACGGTTCTTGGATCACTGCAGACACTATCATATATTGTACTGGGTAAATTTTCAACCCAATATCATCTACACAATGGAAAATGTCATTATAAATAAATTAACAACATTTTAAATTAGTCTTGCATTGTTATGTAACGTGATTGATCTAAAATACTGCAACATGACATCTTTCCTTCTGATGGAACGATGTACTTGCTTTGGAAAGTGATTGGTTAACCATAGTCTTTTGAGTTTTGACTGAAAGATTTTGTGTGGGTCCCACACTAAAATTATGGAACCACACCAAGATGTATTCCTTTGAAATAGTTTATAAACTAATTGTTCCAAGTGGGATGTGTTCAGGTATTCATACACGTTCTCCTTTCTTGACACCAAAGGAATAGTAACTGTGGATGATAACAGAGTGGGCCCTTTGTATGAGCACACCTTCCCTCCATCACTTGCTCCCTCTTTATCTTTTGTAGGCATTCCAAAAAAGGTAACTAAAACATTTCTAATTTTAGAATGTATAGAATGTTTTGAGGTATAGGGAAGGTGAGTCTTGGTGTAATGAAAAAAGTTGTTCTTTTGTAATTGAAAAGTAACAGGTTCAAGTCGTAGAAGCAGTCTCTTTACAAAGTAAAGATAAGACTGCTACGTTTTTCTCGACTCTCAAAAAGCGGGGAGCCTTGTTGATTAGGGATCACCTTTTTTTTTAGTATGCTTTGAGCCTTTGAGGTGTAGATTTTTGTATTAAAGATAATACAGTGATCAAAATTTAACTGCAAAAAATTTCAAATTATAGAATGTTTCGGAGCGTAATAGATTATTCATTCTATTTTAATGAAAAATGATTAATTAATCGATAGATCTGATCTAGGTCATAGGGTTCCTGTTCTTTGAGTCACAAGCAAAATGGATAGCTCAACTGCTCTCTGGGAAAACAACACTGCCATCAAGGGATGACATGATGCAGTCCATCAAAGAGTTCTACCACTCAAGGGAGGTTGCTGGCATTCCAAAACATGACACCCACGGCATCGGCGACTTCGAGGTAAACTTTCGTGCAACAAAATTATATGCATCATATTTACTGTTCATGTGACTTGTAAAGTCGTTGTAGCTTACATTCTAAGGTCTCTACCTTTCTTGTTTTGCTTGTTGCAGTATTGTGATAGATATGGAGATCACTCGGGGTTCCCACATTTGGAAGAATGGAGGAAAGAGCTTTGCTATTCGGCACACATACATGCCGACGCCGACTTAACATTCAGGGATTCGTGCGATGATCATGAGCTGCTTCAAAAGGCTTTTCAAAGTCCATATTTTGCTCAATTTCGGCCTCAAGATTTAGATTTCCTCTGAAATAACCCTGCAAATATTATTTATTTGAATGTGGTTCAATATTCTAACGAATTAGGGTGTTGGTTGAGTTTATACTAATGTGTTCCAAGTCATAGAAGACATAAACTTTACCCTTCATAAAAGCACGCATGAATCATTCTTTCCGAATGCTTATTGCAATTGAGTTTTGATCATCTTTTTAGTCCAACCCAAAATACAAATGCATTCAGCCTTGGTTCATGGGTATGCTAGCAGTGGTTGGTTGCTATAGTTGTTTCCTATAATCTTTCGAACTTCAGTACGAGAAAACATGCACATTGATCTAACCGAGTGTCATAACTTACGTGTAATTTTCTTAATTATGTAACGCGAGACATTTAGATTCAAGAAAGACATCAAACATCTGACGTATCCTAATAACTAATCAATCCTCATCACTTGGATGATGTTAACATTCTAGCAAAAGCAATTTCAGAAGTTACATATTATGATTACAAAAACTATAAATGACACTGATATTAACAAGGGTAGGTAAAACATTTCCCAAATGAATAACCTACTTAACCTCACTTTCACGCTCCAATTTTCATTCTTTTGAAGTTTTTTCTCCATGATTCAATTCAAGAGTAGGTAAAATTTTTGTACAAACTGTCTACAATTGTCCGTAGAATACTTTCGCAGTCGGTGAAGTTTGCTGAATGATAAATTTGTGGAGGCATGATTTTGAAAGCAAGCTATGATTCAAGAGCTTGTCTTCATGGTAAAGGTCAGATTACATAAGGAGTGCATTTTTCTCTCATCACTCTACTTAATATTTTTTATGAGTAAAAATTTCGAGACCCGTGTCTATTTACTACACAAATCTTGAAATTTAAATTTATTCAACAATGATAAATAAGGTGGTGAGCATCTTTGCATAACCAAATAAGGCCTTTGCTATAATTAGTGCCTAAACCTCACCAAATTCGACATAAAATATTGAACATTAATAGTTTTAATAAAATACGGGACAAAAATAGTAATTGAATAGTGGGGGAGTCAGAGTTCTATTGTGAGGGAGAGCCTTTCATATACGTACGGAAAAAAAAATTGAACTCATTAAATGAGGAGTCGAAGTAATTTCAAAGACCTATTCAATTTAATAGAGAGAATCAAAAGAATTGGACAATACAACTTGTGGGTCGGAGAGAGCAGAGTAACCACTAAATTTTTTAAAAAATAACGTACAAAAAAATTATGTGTTACATAAGAGGGCAAAAAGGAAGTCTGCAAATAATCGATAATTAGGTTAGTTTAGAGTTAATATTAAAATCCTTTTTCAAACTCCCATCTACAAACTCACCATTTCATCAAACTACAAAAATAAAACAACAGAACTGTTAGAACTAGAAAACAACGACGTAGTTCGACTCATGACTCAACTTCTTCACGAGGAACAATTCATCTTCCTCATATCTCATGGCAATTGAAGGCTTGGGGCTGCTAAAAAATTTCTTATACCGAAATCAAGTTGGGCCTATGGTCCTTTAATGGCTCCGCCCCTGACATGAATGTTATATACGTCTATAATATATCTGCAAATTTGATCTTGTTATAACCGCACCAAAAAATGAAAATATTTAAAAAAAATACATACATGCGTGTATTATACCCAAATCTGGCCTACGTTTGCTCTTCATGTCAATGCCTCTTACAATTAGGTTGAGGAACTGTTTGGTTTTCAAGTTGTATTGCTCGAGCATTGCATTTCCTTTCAATTCAATAATATTAATGCAGACAACGCTTTATTGCAATGATTAAAATTAGTCATGCTTATGCATCATGATGCTTGCTCGATCTCCATCAACTCTCCTCCTCTAACAATTAAAGAGGGCTAGTTCAGTATAAAATACAGATCCGAAACTAGTATTCCGAATCTCAAACCGAAATTTTTCAAGACGGAACTTTGAATATCAATCATAAATCAAAATTTCGGAAATCCCGAAATGTTTTCGGGATTTCGGGACAAATCGAGATTCCCAAATTGAAGGAATGCCTGTTATGTACTAGAAGAAGAAAAAGAAGAAACAAAGCAGAAGAGCAAAACGAACAAACAAAAACATACAACGATTGTTACTTGTTCATGGTAATTTAATACGTTAACCCTAAACCCATCTGCGAAAACAAGGTTTCTCCAAACAAACTAAACGAGAAGAGAAACAGGGCTCAATTTGTGATAGCAGGATGGCACAAAAGACACGGACAAAATGATCCTAAAAGGTGTTCGCTTGCTTTTCTCTACGATCAGATCTCGTTCCTTCTTCACTCGTCTCTACTTTCTTTCTCTAAAACGTTTCACAGTCCCTGTTTTCTCTGTTGTTTTTCTTCTGGCGCTTCGTGGGTCTTCGGATTTTAGGAGGTGGGTTTCTTGGCTTCGAGCCTTCAACGGATCAAGAACTGATCTGGGCAGAGCGGTAGCATGGATGTGGGTCGTGGTCGCGGTGAGGGTATGTAGGTAGGAACGATGCGACAATGTTTTCGTCGATATTCCTCTTGAATTGTTTGATAATTAGAGCCAATTTATTTTGGATTTTGATGATGGGGATGATGAGATTAAAGAGGAGAGGAATTTGGAAGTGGATAAAGGCAGCGAAGTACAATGGAGAAAGGAAAGGAATTTGGCAATGGAGGAATTTGGGTGAATGCGGCTGGGGATGAGGAAGGGGAAGACATGGGATTCTGGATGGGGAAGACGATTTCTGGGTTTGGTGTTTTTTATTTATTTATTTTATTTTTTATTAACTAGGGTTAATATTATAATATTTTTAATGTATAAAAAATTATTTTTTTGTCACATGTCAGTCAGAATAGCACAAATGTAGCAGTCATGTCAACTGTTAACAGATCAATGATGGAAAATGTAACGGATTTTGAAATAAAATAGTAGGTGAAGTATGAAAGTGGAATATTTTTAAAATGTTGTATGAAGTTGTAATAAACCTCAAACCTGAGGGGGTATTATGTAATTTACCCTTAATTTTTATTGGACTGAATTAGATTAGTTACTAATGAAGTTATGCTATTCAAACATTATTTTTTACTTTTTACACCCTCGTTAATTTTTGTCATTTAATTTTTTTCAATTTATCTAATTCGATGATTGAAAATTGAAAGAATGTGAGAAGTAAAATATTTGATAGGCACAAAGATTCAGTTTAATGGGAGTAACCCAACTCGCTCCACCTGCCTCCCTCGCTAACGGCATGTTTACCTAACGGTAATGAAAATAAAATGAATTGAATTGAGGAGGGGTTGGAATAAGGAGAAGTTAGAATCAGATTTTTGTTGAAGTTGTTTACTTAAATGTTCTGGAATCGGAATAGAATTCCATAAAGCTGTATACTAATCCAGCAGAATCAGAATATAAACCAGTATGATTACTAAAATGCCCTTGTTCCAAATCAAATATTTTATATACTTTAATGAGTTTATAAAAGATAGTCTTGGAAATAAAAAAAATAAGTGAGGGCATAAAGAGAACAAAAGTGTCATTCGGATTACCCAAACAATCAGGAATTTGATTACCACCTATATCTAGAGAATCCAATTCCACCAATACAAAGAATTGAATTCCAAAATTTGTGTAGGCCCCACTACTTTTTTGATTTCTCCATGTTCAATAAACACCGAAATACTCCGTACTCAAAATTCAATTTCACACTTTTATTCCGATTACGAATACGTAAACATGTGGTAAAAGTTCTCACTGAAACCCCCCAAATATCACAGGACTGCTAAGTCTCCCACGTTGCTTCGTCTGCCTCGTTCCCCTGAAAAAAATGATCTTTTCCCGTCTGGATCGGTGATTTGGGGTCTTCCGCCATCTAGGTCTATTGGTATCTCAGATCACACACACACATCTCTTTCTCTCTCTCTCACAAACGACCTGAATTTTCTCACTTACCAAACACTCCACTTCCGCTGATTCTTCCCCCACCAGTCACGTTCCGTCGCGGGAAGTCAATACCCAACTCCGTCGTTTTCAGCAAACCGTGATCTTAATTTGACACGACAGACAAAGTGAGCAATTAGTAGGAACTGGGGATTTTGAAAGGTGTTTAGTTAGTGAGAAAATAGAGAGAGAAAATGGAATGGCAATTAATAGGAACTGGGGAATTCCATGAAAGCAAATGGGATTTTGAAAGGTGTTTGGTTGGTTGAATTCTCTGCAAATGGGAATTCTATGAAAGCAAACATTCAGGCCAAGCTTGATGAAGCAAAGAGCCAGAGAGAGGCTTGAGGTTAGGACGGAGAAAAAAAGAGGAGAGTGCAGAGAGGCAGACAACGAATACCGTGTTCTTTCATGCAAAATCATAATTATTTTAGTACATTGTAAATTTATTATGTGACATAAAAAATTAAAGGGGTAGGTAATCAGAGAAGATTCAACCCACAAAGGAGGAATCTTTTCTAAGATTCTGAAGACGGGTTAATTACACTAATATCCCTTGAGGTTTATCCTTTGAGGTTTATTCTTTTTTCACAAAACGCTTTAAGGTTTGAATCATTACACTAACATCCTTTCACGTTTTAATTCACTTTTGTGGAGCCAAATATATTCACTAGGCGACACGTGGATTTTTGGACAAAAGATGACAAAAATACCCTCGAGGCATACCAGGATTCCTACGCGCGAGCAGTGGGCAATCATCTTTCAATCAAGTCAAAAGTATCCAAAAAAGGTAACAATTAAAAACCTCTTTCATCAAATCCTTTCTATAAGGTATTTCCCAAGACCTAGTATTTTCTATTTCATTATTTAGCTAATCAATTAGCTAAATAATATATGTCTACCATATCTCCTAAAATCATCCTTAATAGTCAATTAAATCACCCAATTAATAGCCAAAACCGGCCCCCCACTTTTCACATCCTCATCTTTCCCATTTTCCTTATTAAAATAGTCATTCATTTTTATAACCACCCATTTATTCTTTTCATATTTAATTAGAATAAATTGGCTAATTAAACATGAATTTGACCCCCACAAAAACCTTATGGCCGGTTCCCATTATTCAAAATGGGGCAAGGCCTACCCCTATAAATAGGCACCTATTCTCACCAAAAATTCATTCCAAACCTCTTGCAAAAAATCCCAAATATTCTAAACACTATTTCTCTCTAAAATTCTAACTTTGGCATCGGAGGTTCTTCGGCCAAAGCCCCCCCCCATTCATCGTGGGCGCGTGAGGCTTTTGGCCTTAACCTAAGGTGCTAGTTGTTTTGTAGGTGCAAAATCGTCCAAGATCGAGGAGGAGAAAATTTGCATCCACAACTTTCATATCCACCCCTACGGATGATACTACCCTTGTAGTTAATTATTAAAAATAAAATGTATAGATAAATAAATCAAAAACTACATTTAAACATTAGAAATAAAAAAAAAAACCCAAAGAAATACTCTTGTAGGATTTATCAATGAGGGAAATCGACATCTAGCTTCTCCAGAGGCTATTGATTTTCTAGATAAGCTTTTTCGTTATGATCAGCAGAAAATCCTTACAGTAGGAGAATCAATGGCTATGCATGTTACTGAATCCAATCCTTCAGTAAATCTTAAGGAGTGTGAGTGTAATGTTTCAAACCTGAGGAAGTTTTGTGAAAAAACGATAAACCTTAAGGAGTTTTAGTGTAACTAACCATTCTGAAGGCTAAAGAAGTTTCAAAAGCATTAATTGAACATGTCCAATAGCAAAAGTTGATTAGGTTAGTTGATTAAGACATTATCGGCCTCATATACTCAAGTTCAAGTTTAAGAAGAGTTAAAAAGAATGAAGAAAAAAAAAATCAAAGATGTTGAATATTTGAGGAAGGATAAAAAAGGCAAGAAGAGTTTGGCTAAAATTTCCAGTCAACTCAACTGTTAGGACAAAACTTATCTGCCGGTTCAAACGTTCCTGTCAATTCATAACTACATTTCAATCATGAGAAGATCACTTTGAAAAGCCAAACTTTGAAAAACCAAACAAAGAAGAAGGGCGACAACGAAGAAACCGTTAAACACGGGCTGAAGGTATATCAGCTGACCTAAACCTTTCTTATGTGCACAAGGTACGTACAAGGTGGGATTAATCAAAACAATATTAGCGAAATTAAAATTTTAAATTAAAAAATATGTCACCAATACAAATTAAGCGCGTTAACCAACATAGTTTAATTATCAACAACTATATATTTTAGTTTAAAATTTTGATCTTCCTACGTTTGTTTTTTTGGAAACATTTTTGCTCACCACCATTTAGTATGGTATATACTCACTATTATATTTATCACCGTTAGATGATTGATAATGCATACTGTACACATATGTATTATAATGATTTAATAATTAAATAATAATATACAATACATACCTTGCAGATGGGAAATTTTTCAATGTGAACGGAATATACATTCTTTTATTTTTGCAAAAAAAATAAATTGTTAACAGGTGTTAACAGGTGAAACGGATGACTTAATAGATTAATGAGTTGAATTTGAGTGACTTGTTGGATTAATGGTCAGATTCAACCCATTCCAAACTCAATAAATCCAGCCCATTTACATGTCTATTTAATGAGAGGAACTCTTCCACTCCTGCATTGCTTTTGTTGATACTCAATACAAAAACCTATGATTTTATGATCAATCGTCAAAAAATGAAAAACATTACTACCCTTCTTTTGATTATTTCCGTTTTTACTCTGCTCAGCTTTCCGACCAGTACGGAAGCTGATTACCTGGCTCAACTCTGCCCAAACACCGCCACCTTCACCCCAAACTCCACCTTCGAGTCCAACCTCAACCGCCTCCTCTCCACCCTCTCCTCCAACGCTAACCACTCCACCGGTTTCTACAACGCCACAGTCCAAACCACAAACAACGCCGTGTACGGCCTTTTCCTCTGCCGCGGCGACGTCGTGGGCACCGACGCTTGCGAAACCTGTGTCGCCACCGCAATCGCCGAGGCCCCAAAACGCTGCTCCTTAAAAAAACAGGTGGTGATCTGGTACGACGACTGCATGCTACGCTATTCCAACGAGTTATTCTTCTCCACCGCCCCTGAGTTGACCCCCCTGTACATGTGGGACATGGATAACGCCACCGACCAGACTCGGTTCAACCAGGTGGTGGAGGCGAGTATGAACGAGGTGGCTACAAAGGCTGCCTACGACGCCGACAAGTTCGCTACAAAAGAAGAGAACGTCAGTGATCTGATTCCCCTGTACAGCCTTGGACAGTGCACACAGGACCTGTCCGCGACTGCTTGCGACCAGTGCTTTAGGGTTGCCATAGCGGAATGGAGGATTTGTTGTAGTGGAAAGCTAGCGGTACGACTTCTGCATCCGAGTTGTAACGTTAGGTATGCAATCTACCCCTTCTACGCCCAGAACGCCACAGCCCCTGAGCCTGCACCAGGGGCTCCTCCTCCTCCGCCTAAAGGTAAAGCGAACAAACATTTTATAACTTTTTAGAAGCCCCAATCAAGTCATTTCTGGTATTATGAGATTAGTTTATTGGAAAATATTTTTTGTTTATTTTACAGGAAAAAGCAAAATCCCAACTGTTACAGTTGTTGCCATTGTTGTACCAATATCTGTATCTGTGCTACTCATTGTTGTTGGTTACTGCTGCATAACCAGGAGAGCAAGAAAGAAGTACAATCAAACAGCAGCAGACGAACCAAGCGGTAAACAAATATATTCTTCTGCGATTCTCCTCTTGTTTATTCTCGTTTATTCTCCTTTCATTTATTCCTTGTCTATAAACATTATGCTTCTATGGTTTGGTTGGTTGTGCAGGTGACAATGACATTACTACTGTCGGGTCTTTGCTATTTGATTTTGCTGCCATCCAAGCAGTCACGAGCAATTTCTCCGATGATCACAAGTTAGGCGAAGGTGGTTTCGGTAAAGTTTACAAGGTATGTTAATCTGTATATGGTATGAGTGCTCCTTCAGGTCCATAAAGTTCCAATTTATATGCATGCAAAATCTGAATAATTTTGGAGCCTCAGAATCTGTCCATGAATGCCATGAGTGGACATTCCATTGTTTGATTGACGTTTTCTCGCAGGGTGTACTTTCAAACGGTCAAGAAGTAGCTGTGAAGAGGCTATCAAGGAACTCTGACCAAGGCACGGAAGAGTTTAAGAATGAGATGGTATTGGTGGCCAAGCTTCAACACCGAAATCTGGTTAGGCTATTGGGATTCTGCTTGGAAGGCCAAGAAAAGATTCTTATTTATGAATTTGTGCTCAACAAAAGCCTAGACTGTTTCCTATTTGGTTTGTACACTCAGACATTTGATAGTCTTTCCCTATTGCAATAGCAGTTCGTCGATGATAACTTGATTTTGATGATTTGCAGACCCTGAGAAACAAAGGCAATTGGATTGGTCAAGACGTTACAAGATTATTTCAGGAATTGCTCGAGGAATCATGTACCTACATGAAGATTCTCGACTTAGAATTATACATCGTGATCTCAAAGCTAGCAATATATTGTTAGATGGGGAGATGCATCCAAAAATATCTGATTTTGGCATGGCCAGGATATTTGGGGTTGATCAAACTCAAGCAAACACGAATAGAATTGTCGGAACATTGTAAGTTACCTATTTCATTCTTTTCTCACGACCACTTTTGTTTTGCAATTATCAAATTGAATTTGAAATGTTCTCTCGTTACATCTTTGTCATAATTTCTATACCGATGGTTGTGCTCCTTGTAGTGGTTATATGTCTCCCGAATATGTAAGGCACGGGCATTTTTCTGTCAAGTCCGATCTATATAGTTTTGGTGTTTTAGTGCTAGAAATCATCAGTGGCAAGAAGAACAGTAGATTCTTTCAGACCGATGTAGCTGAGGACCTCATTAGCCATGTAAGCTTAAAATGAAAAGTGTAGTGTTCTGTTCTCTTGCGTTGACATAGCATCATGAATTAAACTTTTGAATTTTATGCAGGCTTGGAAGTTATGGAGAGATGGGGAACCTTTGGAATTGTTGGATCCGTGTCTAAGAGATTCTTATTCGAGGACTGAAGTAATCAGATGCATCCACATCGGCTTACTTTGTGTTCAGGAAGATCCAGCTGACAGGCCTACAATGCAATCGGTAGTTCTCATGCTCAGTAGCTACTCTCTTACTCTGCCATCACCTCAACAACCGGCATTTTTCCTCCAAAGCAGAGCAATGGGAAACATGTCAGGGGCAACACTGGACTCCGCTCAATCATCTCCATCCGTTTATGAAGGATCTAACACTGAAGTATACCCTAGATAGGGTGAATAGATAAGCTGTTACTGCTACGTATTGTAATATCCGCTTATATATACAATCGTCTCTAGACAATAACAAAATCTACCGATATGGTATCATCCGTCCTTAGAAGGATGAACGTTCTGCACATACAAGTTTTAGGCGCAATTTCTGTTTGTTTATATGATGTGAATCGCATAAAATTCTACTAGTGCTCGGACTCGACATCTGTTTATATTTATTTGTTAGAAAACATGAAACTTGAATTTGGTTTCCAACGATGATTGACCATTGTTAGTATTGAAAACATCAAAGATGCAAATGCAATCTGTATCCTGAGTTTCTCCAATATCTTGATTTTTCACATAACGTGATTGATATGGTTTAGTGAGTCCTTTAATCGGTAATAACCGAATTAAACATTTTGATACTTACTATTGTAACGATAATTTTCCAGCATCTTCCTCAAATTGTACATTCTATTTTTTTCCATGTATTATTTACCAAGTATAAACTTACATAGAGCAGAAAACGAAGATTGTGTTCTTTTCTGTAAATTTAGTTTATGAATTATCATCTGAGTGAAAATTAGTTCACTGAACTATTTTTTTTTCTTCAAAAAAATCAGTCCTTGAATTATAAAAATATGTCAATTACATCCCTAATATTATATTTGAAGCTACTATTTTCAATTTTCCATCAATTTAAGTTACATTACTTGTATGTGATACATATTGGAGGGTTGATTGGTAATTGTTCATAAAGAAATAGTGTATAGAGTTAACTTTTGAGGATAAATTATACGTTAGATTTGTAACCTATATGAAATGTTAAGGACTTATAGGCAAAAAAAAGACGGTATTACACTTCAAAGTGTCTCAAATGACTTAAGTTGATGAAAAATTGGATAAAATAGATTTGAATATAATAGTAGGGATGCAATTTAGCAATTCGTAATGAATTTAGGGACTTATTTTACCAAAAAGTAATTCAGAAATCTAATTTTCATTGAGATGATAGTTCAGAAACTAAGGGACTAAATTGGCATTTCGCCCTTGTTATTCTTAAGCTACTCTGTCAGTCTGCCATTACCTAAACAACCAGCATTTTTCCTCCGAAGCAAAGCAGTAGGGAACACGTCAAAGACAACGCTAGAAAACCAGCATTTTTCCTCCAAAGCAAATCAGGAGGGAACACGTCAAAGACAACGCTAGAATCCGATCAATCTATCGGCAAGTCATCTCCGTTCGTTGATGAAGGATCTATCACTGAAGTATACCCTAGATAGTGTGCATAAATAAAGTGTTAGGATCTATTGTAATATATGTTTATCAACCTACTGCTTTGCAATCTATGGATTAGAATCACACACACACACACACACACACACACACATATATATATATATATATATGAGCTGCGGCGGATTCAGGATTTATAATCAATGAGTTGGTAAAAATGTTTAATTTTTTTTAAACCACAATATTCAATTTCATAAACCATAAATTTAGGATTATAATTTAAAAGTTACTTGAAATTTTAGGGACGAAAATATGAGAGAGGAAAGAGTAGTGGCTCGGTGGCAAAATGGCGGCATGTGGTGGCGGGTTTGGGGGGGGGGTTATGGTGGCTCCTGTCCAATTTGGGAGATGATATGACAGTGATTTGGATTTTTTTGGGGGGAAGTAATCGGGGTTGGGTGTGGATATAAGGAGGTTTATTGTTATTTTTTTTTTCTTTTAACACATTTGTAAATGAAAACGAGAACTAAAGACCAGGTTCAAAATTATGTCGTTTTAAAAGGAAAGCTCGTGCGTCCAGTATCAGAAACATCAACTTCAGGCAATTCATTCGGTCATTTCGTCACTAGATGGTGGGCACCAAAGCGTCACCAACTGGACAATCAAAGGGGTCACTGGAGTTGATCCCAAACCATTTTTTTGGCCTTCACAGGGTCAAGTTTAGCTAGGGGACAAAAACAATTAATTTTTCTTTTTGTACCCGCATATTTAGATTACACACTAATAAAATGATGAATAATGAAAAAACCCTTGCCGCTCCTGCTTTTCTCTCTCGCAGGATCCCCACCAAATTCCCAGCCTTCGCCGCCGACTCCTTCCTCTAGTTGGAGTCGGCCGGCTTTCCCTTGCTGCTCCCCCTTTTCTTCTCCTCTCTAGCCCATTTCCCTCACCCTCTGGTCATCCTCCTTTCCCTTCCACCCTTTTCTCTCCTATTGCAACCCAACCCACTACCCATACCCTCAAGTCCTCCCTCTTCCCCTATCACGCCTTCCCTCCTCTGTTTTTTTTCCTGCAGTGCTTTTTTCTGTTTTCATTTTGGCTCTCTTTGAGCTTTGTCTCAGTTCGTTTGAGCTTTGTCTCAGTTCGTCTGAGCTTGTCTCAGATCGGAACTTGTAAACACCTTCCTGCTCTGATGTTTCCTTCCGTCGTGAGTCCACAACTACTAACCCCTGCTTCTCAGCCCCGGGTGCTTCTCCTCGATGACGTGCTTGGGTTTTGGGTGGCTGTTAAAGTGCTTTTTGCACTATTTGGTAGGATTATGGCAACGTTCACAGCGTTGGTGGCTTGCTCACCCCCATTTTCCTTTGATCCGGTTGCTGTTTTTTGTTCGATTTTTGGTGGTGTATGGCTTTTCGGCTTTGTGTTGTATTTACTTTTTCCTGTTGGGCTTGTATTTCGGTTGTGAGATGTCTTTTGGACTCTCTTTTCCTTGTATGAGTCTCTTTGTTTAGTGGAAAAGTATCTTAGTTTGTCCAAAAAAATAATAATAAAATGATGAATAATAACTTATGCAGTCCCTTTTTAAGGGAATGATATAAAAATGGGGATTAGTTTGTGAGGTTCATTTCAAATCAAATTTCAATGATTCGAATTGTCTATTTTATAAATATCGATTCATAGATCATCTTGTAAAAATTTATTTCAATTTGAACCATTTACCTATTTAATTGTCTCGATGAAGAATATAGTGTTTGTCAATTTCTTTGAACTCAATTAGATACTTCAAATATTTCCAATTCATCTAATATTTTGCAAGGATCTATGAGGTGCAACTTAAAAATAGACTGTTCAGATCATTAAAGTTTGATGTAGTTGTGTCAATCCTAACAATTTGCCTATTTAATTGTCTCAATGAAACTTCAGTGTTTTTTAGAGCTTAGTGTTTGTCAATTCTTTGAACTCAATTAGATGCCTCAAATATTTCCAGTTTATCTAATATTTTGCAAAGATAATCTATGAGGTGCAACTTGAAAAATAGACGGTTTTGATGGTTAAAATTCGATGTAGTGTGAGACTCACAACTAATTCCTATCCTTTTAAAAGAATAGAGATCCGGCAAGTAAATGGTTGACCTACTTTGTCATTTTCTTATAATTCAGAAATTTATAATCATGCCATGCAAATGTTGTTGCATGAGCAGATGGAAAACTTGCAAGGTAAATATTACGTTGATGAGATTTCCAATAACCCTATGACAAGTACTAAATAATATATATATATATATATATATATATTAAATTAGTGCTATATTTTTTTCTTTTGAGCAATAATGTTAATAGATTAAACAGCTAGTTGTGGGGTGGAAAAAAATACTGAAAATTTCAAACCGAACTGAAAAAATCCCAAAACTAAACCGAAAAAATCCCAAACCAATAATCTCGAAAATTTCGGTACCCAATTCCAAACCAATCCCGAAATTTCGGTACAAGAATCGGTCTCACATTTTCATTCGTTTTGTAATCCCAAACCGAACCCAAATAAAAAATATATATATTCAATCCCTTTCAATCACAATCTCTTCCGGCTAGGACTAGAATGAGAACTAGAATCATTATGTTCTCTTCTGGCTAGCACGAGAATGAGAACTAGAATCATTGTGATAGTTGAGTTCCGTTTACTACAATATAATTATTAAAATCATTTCATTTGACTGGCCAGTGTTTAAAGTATCAGTATTGATGGAAATATCGATGCAAATTTGTGGAAATATCGACGAATATATCGAATATCGATATCGGCTGTTTTTGATAAAAATGATGGAAATTTAAAATAAAACTTTACAGCTTGTTAAATATGGTTTGGACGAAATATAAGAGTTCCTCTGATATTCAACCGATATGTCAGAAATATCGACAACATTGACTGAAACTGATGGATGATATATATGCATGAATGATATCAACATTTAGTATTTTTAAAATTTGATTTGATGGTGTTAATTTGTTTATTGTACATGTTTTTGTTGATATCTACTATAGTTTAATTTGTGATAAGATCAATTAGTTGGTTGTGCGTTCTTTGAAGAGAGCTTTGGCAGCATATTAGTCTTCAAAGATTTGTGCAGAGGTTCTTCTCAATGTGTAATTTTTGACCCTTATGCTTGTGGGATGACCTTGTATTTATAGGCTTCTCAAAGCTTGCCTTTGGGTGGATTTGGCTTTGATTTATGTCCTAATTTGTCCATGAGAGAATTTAGGCATGTTTTGTGTCTTAATTTTAGCCACTTTACTCCCTTGGCCGAAATTATGAGGCCTTGTTGCTTATTTTGTGAGCAATCTTCAATTCTTGCTTATTTTATGAAGATGCCTTAACTTTCTTTCCGATTTTAGGACCAATCTAGACCTTGTTGCCGAATTTAAGGGAGTTTCTCCCTTGTGCCGATTCTTAGGAATATTTTATATTTCCTTTGCTTGATTTGTGCCACATGTCATTGATAACTTGTCCATTTGTGATGAATCATATGTCACGTGGAGCTTTGTGATACATTATTTGTATGCAACGAAATTTACATGTCTACACCAAAATTGAAAGAGGCCCCTACTTAAGGAAGGAAAAAGCATTTTTTCCCACACCCACAAGGAAAGAATATAAGCCTCAAAATACATCAAATGTATTTTGTAAAAAATTATGAAAAATCAATATGCACAATAAATATGTGCCGATTTATTCACTTTCAAAATTTTCATTCAAGATCAAGCCTCTATGGCCCTTGAATTAAATTTTCATTTCATTCAAGATCAAGCCTCTACAGCCCTTAAAGAATATTTCCATTTCATTCAAGATTAAGCCTCTACAGTCCTTGAAGAAAATTTTCATTTCATTTAAGACCAAGCCTCAACGGCCCTTGAAGACACAACCTTGGAAAATTAAAATACGGGGTGTGCTATTCACACATCCTTTTTACTTCTCACACACCTCTTGTTAATTTCTGTTTTTTTCTCTTCTTCAATTTATCCGATTTGACGGCCGAAAATTAGAAGGGTGTGTGATAAGTAAAAAGGGGTGTTCATGCCTTCTGTTTGATATGATAGTGATGCATGTTTTTGTTGGGTTTTTACGGCTCAAAATTAGGATGATGCAATAAATTAGGTTTGTGTTACCTATTTGGTTTTGGTGTCCTATTTGGGTTTGATTTTGACTTCTTAGTTAGTTTCCTTTGTGGATTTGTTAATTACCTATTTGATTAGGATTTGGATTTATTTTCTATTAGGATTCTTATTGTAACCTAAGTCCTATGCACTATAAATAGGACCTTAGGGTTATTGTATTTAGTGTGGCTCATTTGTGTGGCAATTTGGTGAGAGTCAATTTGTGAGTTTGTGAGTTAGAGAGCAATTGGGGAGAATCTTCTCCGTTGGTTTTGGGTTCTCTACTCGTTTGGTTTAGGGGTTGTAATTTGTGGGATTTGGGTTGTGAGAGTTTAAACACTCTTTTGTAATCTCTGTTTGTTTAGTGAAATTTCTCGCCGTGCTTCACTCGTGGACATAAGCTTTACGCCGAACCACGTAAATCTCTTGTGTTAGTTTGAGATTGTTTGTTTTAGCTTTCACCTACGACATTGATATTGGTACTTTATTAGAATTCGCTTCCGTTTGCGCATAAAAGTACAATAGTTTTGTCTAGGCCCTAGATGTCAGTATATGAGCTTTTTATATACTATATGTGTGGACTATCAGTATCGGTGGAAATACCAATTAGTTTGCATGCCTGTGTTTATTCATGTCATGCATGCAAACCAAACGAGTAAGCATTGTGTACAAAGAACCCAAGAAGGATCAAAATCATTCAAATGAAGAAAGAAAACAACACTAAAAAGTCACTTTGCTACAAAAGGCAATGCCGACCACTTTGATAAGTAAATTCTACACCAATAATATTTGCATAAAAAGAGAACAAAATTACACATGCACCCTTTAATTTATGTGAAAAAATGGTGACATTGATACCCTAACCAGAGAAAATATATATGGATAATTTTACGGAAACCAAATTTATAAATCAAATTTGCAAACTAAATGATGTGTCACCAATAAAAAATAAACACGTTAATCAATATTTAATTAATAATCCAATCATCTACAACTAAATTATTTTATTTGTAAAAATTTAATCTCTCTCACATTATCCTTACCAAATATATCTAAGTAGAAAATCCAAACCCCATGATAAGTTAATATCCAACCTTGATGGGATGCCCATTAATTCCTTTTCTGCACAGCTGTTGGATGAAGGTTCATCTCGTTTTGTTGGTATTCAAACAGTATTGAAATCAATTATGCAAAGAGATTTTCATAAAATATCCTTTCGACGCGACCAAGAACGTGGGTGGAATCAACATGCAAAAGAACGTGTGTGGAGCTGGAATCGACGTGTAAGAATGTGAATGTAAAGGTTTATAATTTTGTAAAATGAGGTTAGTTGAATATTATTGTGTTCATGTTTTTGACATAATTTTTTATAATACAGACTCTTTTAGAGAAAAAATTCTTATTTTTCAAAAAAAAAAAGGACATCATCTTAACCATTAGATTTGGCTTAAATGAAATTATATGGTTGTGATTAAATTACATGCCAAAAAATTTCATTAAAGCTAAATCTAATGGTCAAAAGGATGTCCCCATTTAAAAAAAAAAAGTGGGGATCCCTTCCTTTAAGCATAAAAATTGTTATTAAATCGTGAAGTTGAAGGTTATAAAAAAAAAGTATCCTTAGCATTGATCTCCCTAGCATTCATTGAACTTGCAGTCATTTAATACTACAGTTTAGTAGTCTTCACTTGTAAAAGAGAGATCTTAGGTTCGATTCTTGTCAAAAATAAATTTGAACCACATTATTGTTAACTCATTATGAGGCTTAACCCACTCATTCAGCTAATTAGTGCAGATAATATAATTTGTTAAAAACTTGCATTCATGAGCCCGCATATATTCCAAAGTCCTTTAATTGGCTCAAGACAATTTTGGTTGGGACAATGATGATGATCACAAATAACAAATGGTAATGTTAAAGAGACTAAATTTGAAGACAAAATTTATAAACTAAATGATGTGTCATTAATAAGAACGATCACGTTTAAGTAATAAACCAATCATCAATTTACATATTCTTTAATTTCTAAAGTTTTATTTACAAATTTAATATCTATTTCATTACCCAATAGCAAAAGGATGAGATTGGAAATTTACATGCAAGTACACTTTTTAGTTTAAAGTAGACAACTTTCAGGCATTGACTTTAATATATCAAGTGTTGTCACCGAGCTAGCAAACCATCTCCATCAGACTGACTTGCCTCCCAACAATATTATTATCAATTTTGTTTCCATCAGTTTGCGTGAAGAAAATTAACTCTATATATATATAGACACACACACACACACAGATATATATATAAAATATTTTTTGTTATTCAAAAGAACATAAAAAGACAAGTTAATCTTCTATCACAAAAAAAAAAAAGTTATAGGTAATAATATAATTTCACAGGTTCAAATTTTACTATTTTTTATTCAAGCCTCACCTACAGGTGATGTTAAAATACCTCCAATATTTAAGGAAAAAAAACCAAAAAAAAACCTCTAACTCCCCCCACGATTTCTCTCTCTCCCTCTCTCCTTCGCATTTTCTAAAAATGTGTTCATACATACAAAGTGTGTAAACAAATGTTAATATATATACCCATCAACAACAACAAACTTAAAATTTAAAATTAACTATGACTTATCCCTATGATCCTTTTCCCGTGATCTTAGAGATTTCGTGATCGTGACTGTTTATTGTACATCGTTCGGTTATAAATCATTTCAAAATTAAATATAAATAGTACCTAACAAAAACTAATTGCATAATGTATAATAAACGGTCACGATCACGAGATCCCTAGAATCCCTATAAAAAGTATCGATGAGTACCTTTTCCCAAATTTCCCACACCCAGAAGAGAAAAATAAAAATCCACAAGCCTAAACCCTAGACCGACCATGGCTTCTGAAACTTACCAATCCAAAAATGTATGCGTGATTGGAGCTGGACCCTCAGGGCTTGTAGCTGCAAGGGAGCTGAGGAACGAAGGTCACAGGGTGGTGGTGTTGGAACAAAACCATGATGTGGGAGGGCAGTGGCTGTACGACCCAAATGTGGAGGGAGAGGATCCCTTAGGAAGGGCACCTACCCTGAAGGTGCATAGTAGTCTTTACACGTCTTTGAGGCTCATGTTACCAAGAGAGATCGCGGGGTTCACTGACTTTCCATTTGCAGTCAAGAAAGGTAGGGACATGAGGAGGTTTCCTGGCCATACGGAGCTTCTTTTGTACCTCAAGGATTTTTGTGATTGGTTTGGGTTGAGGGAGTTGATAAGGTTCAATACGAGGGTTTCATATGTGGGGATGTTGGATGGAGATCATGCAGTTGGTTGCAAAGATTTGAAATGGGTTGTGAGGAGTGTGGAGAAGAAGACCGAGATTTTCGTGGAGGAGGTGTTTGATGCGGTGGTTGTGGCCTCCGGCCATTACTCTAAGCCAAGGTTGCCGTCCATTAAAGGTATTTACTACTTTATTAATTTCCTTACTTTCATGCTAGCTCATGTCTAACAAGAATTCCATCGTGATATTATTTTTGACCAATCATACACTGACATATATTTCAACTTTGTCACATAACAATTTTAAAAAATAAAATGAATACTAATCACGTTTTTAATCATAATTATATGTGGTTTCAATTTTGTTTTTTTTTTCTTTTCTCTATTTCCATTTTTTTTTCTTTTTAATTGCGGTGGGTTCAATTTGGTCATGTTTAGGAATGGATGCATGGAAGAGGAAGCAAATGCATAGTCACATCTACAGGGTTCCGGAGCCATTTCGTAATGAGGCAAGGCAATATATAGTTAATTGCGAAATTGTTAGCTTAGATATATAGTGTTGGCTCATTTCCTGATAGCTTATGAGCGTTTGGAGAATCATAGTTGTCTACCATAAGTTTATATAGATCAACGAAAGTTTCTAGCACAAAAGAGATGAAATGATCCTTTTGCTCATTTGCAGGTTGTGGTGGTGGTTGGAAATTCAGTAAGTGGACAAGATATATCAATGGAACTAGTGGATGTGGCCAAGGCAATCTATCTCAGTGCCAAATCTCTTGACATATCTGAGGGCTTGTCCAAAGTAATTTCCAAACACGAAAACTTGCACCTTCGTCCCCAGGTACAATAAATTAGCTTTTATAATCAAACATCACGTTTGGTGTCTAAGATTAGATTATAAACAATATATAAAGCTCTGTTTTAGTACAGATTTCTTTTATGTGACATTTAAATGCAACCAAATGCAGATAGAGTCACTCCAAGAAGATGGGAATGTATTATTTGTGGACGGTTCTTGGGTCATTGCAGACACTATCATATACTGTACTGGGTAAATTTTCAATTCAATATCATCAGTAGAACGGAAATTTCATTATGACAAAGTGATAAGTTATAAGTCAATCACACACTATTATGTAACATGATTGACTTCAAATACCGGCACATGACATCCCTTCTTTCTATCAAACGATGGACTTGCTTTGGAAAGTGATTGGTTAACCATAGTCTTTTGATTTTGACTGAAAATTTTGTGTGGGTCCCCACATTCAAATTATGGATCCACACCCAGTTGCATTCCCTTTGAAATAGTGTATATTAATTGTTCCAAGTGGAATGTGTGCAGGTATTCATACACATTCCCCTTTCTTGACACCAAAGGAATAGTTACTATAGATGATAACAGAGTGGGCCCTCTGTATGTGCACACCTTCCCTCCATCACTTGCACCCTCTTTATCCTTTATGGGCATTGCAACAAAGGTAACTAAAACATTTCTAAATTTACAATGTATAGTATGCTTTGGGGTATAGGGAGGGTGAGCCAAGGTGCAATAAAAAATGTTGTTTTTTTTTTTTTGTGATTGAAAGATTATGGTTTATGTCGTGGAAACAGTTTTTTACAAAACAAGAATAGGCTGTGAACGATAAACGTTCTTCATACGACTCTCACAAAGAGGGAGCAGCCATGTTGGGGTTTTGGGTCGTCCAGTTTTAGTGTGCTTTGAGGTATAGATTCTTGGTTAAAGATAATACAATTATTAAAATTTAACAACAAAAAATTCAAAACATAGAGCACTTTGGAGCATAATTAGAGTTATTCATTCTAATTTAAGAATTTGGATCGTCTCCGGATACTGTTTCTAGGCTCCTCCTGATCCTCTTCTTTCTCTCTTCTCTGAGTCTCCGTGACTGACGCAGCTTCCGTCTTGACAGAGCGGTGCTCGTCCTAGTCTCTTCTCTCTGCGCCGGCGAATCCATCACTTATGGTGCTTTTCATGGCTTCCATGGTCGACTAGTAAACCCGTCTCTGCAATCTGATTTGGTTTCAGTGTTTCAGAATGGATTGATCCCAAAGAACTGTGGAACGGGAGGAGAGGAGAAGGAGAAAGACGAGTGGAACTGTGGAACGGGAGAGAGTTCTCTGGTGCAAATTTGAAAAAAATAAATGAACTTATGTTGGCCGCACGATGTACTACGAATGGCGAGGATCCAGATAGATATGATCCGGAAACGATCCTAATCCGTAATTAATTTAGTAGATCTCTGTGAAAAATGATATTTATCAATCGATAAATCTGATCTAGATCATAGGGTTCCCTTTCTTTGAGTCACAAGCAAAATGGATAGCTCAACTACTTTCTGGCAAAACAACATTGCCATCAAGGGATGACATGATGCATTCCATCAAGGAGTTCTACCACTCAAGGGAAATTGCTGGCATTCCAAAGCATAACACCCACGAGATCGGCGACTTCGAGGTAAACTTTCGTGCAACACAATTACATGCATCACATTTACTGATCAAGTGACTCGTAAAGCCATTGTAGCTTATATTCTAAGGTCTTTACGTTTTTTGTTTCGCTTGTTGTTGCAGTATTGTGATAGATATGGGGATCACATAGGGTTCCCACGTTTGGAAGAATGGAGGAAAAAGATTTGCCTTTCGACAATAAGAAATGCTGAGACCGACTTAGAAACATATAAGGATTCGTGGGACGATCATGAGCTGCTTCAAGAGGCTCTTCAAAGTCCACATTTCACTCAACTTGGGCCTCAAGATTTAGATTTTCCTCTGTAATAACTCTACAAATATTAGAGAGATGATACTCATATGTGTTGGTGGGCTCTACCTCTATTAGAGAGATGATACAAATATGTGGTGAGTGTAACATTACTCAAAATAAAACTCCTAAGTAACTCCCGCAATTATTTTTATTTTGTGACTTTTGTACACATTCCATATACCATTTTCCATACCATAAGTTCTAAAAACACTGTTTGATAAATTGATAATGATTTTATTTTACTAATCCTTTCTCAGCAGTTAAATAAAAGAACATGATAGTGAAATTTGCAGGTAACAACACAGCTAGAGCCAAGTGAATAATAAACGAAATTAAGATAGCAATGCAACAAAAATGTGACTCAAATCTGAAAGGGATACAAAAAAAAAAAAACCAGCAATAGAAGGCCAATGGAGGTTCGAGATTGAGACAATGATGTCGGAGTTTAGTGACGTTTTTCATGACTTATATGAAACAGATGTCGATAAGCAGGAACATTTTATTCTTATTGTTGTTGTGTCACCTGTTACATCTACTAATAGTAATTGTGAGAACTGTTTCCTTAACAAATTAAGAATGATTATATCAAGAGCATACTTCAATTCCATTAAGAAAATCTGAGGTCTAAACCCTATGTTTCACAGAGGATAAAATCCAAAAAAATAAAGGCTTTCCCCTCAATTCTTTTTTCCATTCATTTCTCACAAACCAGTAAAAAATTTAAAATCCAAGCATGGAAGCTTTACAAAGACACGTATCCCACATTTATATGGGGACACGTGGTGTATCATCTCGTGTAACGAGAACATGGGTGTGACAACACTTGTTTTTATGTAAGTGGTGGAAAATTTTATTTTTTAAGTTATTAACTTTTTAACACACATATCACACCATTTATGTAGCTACACGTGGTATACCACCCCGTGTGACGGTTACAATGAAAAATCTCTACTACCCTTGGCTTGGTCCCACAATCCCCTAACCACCCTCAAGCTCATGTGCAACCTCCTCGATAGGTCCAATGGCACGGGCAAAGACGACGAACGGGGGTTTGACGCGGCGGCGTATTGGCTCCACCACAACCACCCCAAGACCCTTGCCTCCAACCTGGTTCCCATCGCCGGTTCCTTCGGCGGCATGGGAGACCTTGTTCGAGTTCTCCACCGGATACTTTCCCGCCAGGACGTCAGGAATTATGATGATGATGATGACCGGGACATTGAAGAGAGAATGTTCGCAGGGGATGACAAGATAGCTCTTGAGAGGTACCGGAGCGACCCGGATTACCGGTTTTTACACGACCGGGTTTCGGCTCTTTTCGCCCACTGCATCAAGCGGGACATTCGAATTCTGAAGGAGGGGATGGACCGCCGTGATGGTGACCGGTTGGAGATCACTAAGGCTGCGACTTTCTGTGAAGACCGCGCCACTTTCCTCTGCGAGAGCGTCGCAAAGGAGGTTTACTCGCGAGAATTGTACCCCGAATACCAGAACCTTAAGGAACGGCTGAGGAAGGAGGTTCTGGTGCCGTTAAGGAAGGCTTCCGACGTTTCAGATGCTTCCAAGTGGGGTTATGATATGGAGTTTGACGAAGAGCCTTGTTTCGCAAGCAAGTATTTCGAGGAGGTGAAATCCGGCCAGTCAAAGATTGACGCCGGTGCTCTGCTTCCGCACCAGATCATAGAATATGTGGACGACGGGGAGGTTGGGCGAGTGGCTCAGCTTCAGTGGAAGGCAATGGTGGAGAGCATGAAGAGTGTGCAAGGCAAGAGGAAGAAGATGAAGATACTGAACAACTCATTGGTTGTGTGCAACATCTCCAAATGCATGTATAGACTTGATCAGGATGTTTCGGTGGGTATGGGGCTGTTGCTGTCTGAACTGAACGAAGAGAATGCCTGGAAAGGAAAGGTGATCAATTTCAGTCCAAACCTGAAGTTCCATTCGACACAAGGACTTGATGATCTCAAGTCCAGGTACGCCTTTTTGAGGAGGATGGACTGCGAGGACTGCTGTGTTGATTTCAGAAAGGTGTTTGATTTGATTCTGGAAGTGGCTGTGAACGAGAATTTGAAGACGGAGCAGATGATCAAGAGGGTGTTTGTGATCAGCGGAGACTACGACTTTGGCTTTGATAAGGACGGCTTCTGGCGCTGGGAGAGTGATTACGAGGAAATCCGGAGCAAGTACAAAGAGAAAGGGTACGCCAAAGTGGTGCCACACTTGGTGGTTTGGAATCTGAAACATAACCTTAAGCCGCCATTCTGTGCTACACAACAAGAGTATGGGGTGACGGTGTTGAATGACTTTTCCAACGAGTTGATCAAGTCCTTCCTGGACAATGACGGGGAAATTTGCCCAGACCTTGTCATGGAAGCCGCCATCTCTCCTCAACCCGATCAGACTCTGGTTGTAGTAGACTAATTGAGTAACACTCATCACATACGGTATCAATTCAACTCAACACATAAGTTTTTAAAAAGAAAAAAAAAAAAAAAAAAAAAGAGCTAGCCAGGCTGAAGTATCCGGTGCATGTTTTTTCAGAGTTGTGTGCTGAAATATAAGAGCCTTGCACATGATTTTATTCAGGTTTGACCTATTTCATGAGAACTGAATTTTTTTTTTTTTGAGAAGGCGATATTCTAAACTACATTTAATCTATGTGTATGTGGATCGGATTTAGGACCATCAGAACTGATCGAATTTGGACAACCGTCTTTCATTTTCTCTCCATCTCATTGATGGTCTGGTTTCTGACTCTCTGCAAGCTAGAGTAGCCTAGGTGAGTGATTAGCTTGATAAATAGGGCCACATTTTGTTTTTTGTCTAACATAACTATGGCAGCTAGGGCCACTTCGCTCCATCTCCAGGAACAGTTTATCTTTCTTCTCTTGGATTTTCTGAATCATTAAGCTCTATTAGCAGGCAGCACTTGTAATAGCCTTTGGAGCTTGCCTTGTGATGGTGATTTCACATTCAGGTCCACTTAAAACTAGTCATGCATGCTTAACCATGAGAGAGACTTACATGAAGCGACGATGCTAGTTAGGGTGGCGAAAACTTGAAAGCTCGAAATTGGTTGGCTTCCAGCCTCTTGATCAATCTGGCTTAAGTTAAAAACAATGCTCGAAGTGAAGAGACAGGAGCATGTGATGCACAGACAGACTGATTGAAGCTAATGTTGTGTCATATGAAACTGTTCGAAAAGATTTCCAGACAGGATTGCCAATAATTAACTTTTGCTGCAATATGAGATGCATATTTATAACTTGATGAACATATTAGGAGAACCCAAAATAACAGTCCAAATTATGAGGGCATGATGTGATGAGGAGCTAGCTGTTGGAAACAACGTCGTTTTTGGCGGATGCAGCTATCTTGTGGCGGAGGTAATTTCAAAGTTCATGGTTTAGGGTAATTTAGTCCAGCATAATGGTCCAGCTATTGTGCCCTCGCCCTCAAAATGAGGGAAGCGTTTACCTACATGTTGCGTGAGTCGCATCGATCCAAATAAAAAATTTGGACCTCATTCTTTCCCCCTGAAGTTGTCCATTTCAACAGTTTTCATGGTTTCGGCCTATAGAGGCAAAATTATAACAATGTATTTTTGTAGTGTTTGAGAATTTTAGATGAAGTAGCAGCTTTAGGGTTGAACTGGTATCTAATTCCTTGTGCCTGCAAAAAATATCTGTTGTGCAACGTCTTTGAATCGAAAGAGCCAAATATATAGTTTTATTGGATTAGCAGATTCAACGCACAATTAATTGTTATACATCATGTACAAATTAAAATAAGTTAGGATCGATATACTGTTAGGTACCCGTAATGCGGTTGACATATACAGATTTTAATCAGCAGAAGATCGAGTGACCGATTCACTTTCTAGTAACAAGTGAAGCAGAAACATGCAGTAGGAGCCTTGCCTGTTGATCTAATCCTTTTCGCCTTTTGTTTGACTTTCGACTCTTCATTTCTTCGTTTCTCTTCCCCTTGTGCCCTTGCTCCTCCTGCTATCTGGTCAATTCTTGCTTGCTTAATTTGGTAATGCTGCATGTTTCTTGCTCTTCTCTGCTCAATTTCACTCTGCAATTTCAACACACTATTTCGGCTGTCTTCTTCATTGGCATTCGCAAACTTTGAATTAAAAAAACAACAATTGTTGCAACGTACTTTTCTCCTCTCCATCTTAGCTTTTGCTTTCATTTTCTTCTCATTTTCCCAAGCAACAATTGTAGCCTTCACTTTCTCATACCTGAATAGTATAATTTACCATTTCAAAAGGAAGAAACTGAATTCATCTTCTATAAGCAACGACTAAATTGTACAGTGACTTCGGCACACGCTTTTTCCCCTCGGCACACCCCAGTTGTACTTATTTCTGGCCTTTGATTTATTCAAAAGAGAATCAAGAGACATAAATACGAAGGACGTGTAAAAGGAGAACAGGGGTGTGCGGAGATCATTTCCCCATGAAGCATTTAATTTTTACCACCTCCGAATCTTTTTCGTCTGAGCTCTCTCCCAAGTATCTGCTTTTGTGTACGCAGCATTGCTTCTGCCTGAACTTCACTTTTGGTTTTGGTATCCATTTGCAGGAGTCGAAGGTCTTGAAGAGGATGCACGATTCGGGTACCTAGATGGAAAAGCACTCTCCTGTGCTCTTTGATCTTTCATTGAAACTTCACCTATAATGGAGAAATAATTTGTTTATCTGTATCTTTTAGAAATGGTACAAGAAACTCCCAACTACATGTAATAAAAGCTAGGCTATACAACAATGAGTGCCTATACAATAGACCCTTGACTTTGTAATCACAAAGTACGATTTTGCTTGATCTTGTTTGCTTGATCTTGTTATCTCTATCATTCTTATCTTCATCTCTTGGTCCTTGAGATCGGAATGCTTTCCCTCGTCCTTTTTTGATACTGTAATTTAGCTTCTTCATTCGAGTGAATGGAAAAGGCAGCTGCTGCAACCGCAGTTGCAGACTCGATATCTTGTGCATCAGAATAATGACTCATTTCCCCTTGCTATGTACAAAAATAAATCAGTGGGAGTTTTTCGAGTTTTCTTGTAACTCAAGCCACAGAATTGAACATAACATTCAGTTTTCGATAACGTAACATTCTGTTTTGGACAAAATATTCAATTCTAACTACATACATATAAGGAAAAAATAGTAGAATAGTTTGCAAATTAGTACCTACAGAGATTCCGTTTGTTGGGGCGTCGGCTTTCTTTCTTCAGAAACCTCTGTTGCCGATTCTTTGCTCTCAAACTTCCTGGTTTTCAAGCAGATTACTGTTTGGCTGCCAAGAAAAATAGAAGCAAAGCTGCTATTGCTTATATCAGAATTTTGGTCATGAACAGCGAGAAACATGGAAGCAAAGCGAAGCAAAGGGAAATATATGCTTTGCAGTTTGCATGAATATATGCAGGAAGAAGCAAAGGATTTTCCCCAAAATACAACACCACAGGCACATGCACATAAACCTAAACTAGCAATATTCTTCCATTTTCAATTCTATGGTCCTCTTTTTACTTCATAATTTTTCATATTATATTCGGAAACATGATTTTCCCGCATTCTTTTTTTTCTTCTGGACATCCTTATTTATTTATGTCTTTTGATTTCTTCAATTCGAATACTAAAAATGGACCTTGGGGCGTGGACGACGAAAAAAAAAGTGTGGAAATCACTTGAAGATGCAGTAATGTTCTTGAAGTTTTGCTTATCAGCATTCCATGCAGGTAGCTGTCCTTATTCCATTTAATGGGAATGGTAATTTTAGCGTACTTCATCAATTATGTACGACCCGATAACACGAAGGAAAAAACTTAATATTCATGTTAAACAGGTTCGTTTATAATGGTTAAATCGAATATCGACTTATTAGCCAACTTTTCAAGCAGTTAGTAAAATGCACTCTACTAAAACATTTTTTGTTTCATCAACCAAAAAAAAAAAAACAGACTTTTTGTTTTCACTGGTGACTCGAGTTGTGTTGTATTGTGTTATGTTGAACTGTTAAATTTGCACGTCGCGTTTGTGTTTTGATTTTTTACCAATTACCTTAATTGGTCATATTTATGTCAACTCGTTAAAAAAACGGGTCGCGTCCAAAACAATCCAAACACAAAAGAAACAACCCGTTTTGCCCGGTTTTTTAACGGGTTATGTCACGTGCAGACACGCGTTGAATTTTGTTCCAATTCTCTCCTTCCTCATCTCTCTCTCTGTGGGGTTCCCCATTCCCGCCCTTTCAAAAATTGGAATTCTCCCCCAATCTCAAAACCCTAATTCCCAAAAACGGAGATCACAGAAGAACAAAGAAGACGAGCCGAAGCGAATCGATTAGCAGCACTGGCGAAACGCAAAGCGCTGATCGAATCCGAATCCTCCAATCTTCAACAACAGCAACAAAACCCATGGTCACTCTTCAGGTGCCGAAAGATTTCTCCCGACCTGACCCCAAGCTCCACGCATTGCATCCCCGATCCGAGACCCGAAATTTCCCGGGTCAAACCGGTTCCGGATATCCAATTTCCAGCGAGGTTCCGGGTCAGACTCGAAATCTTCTCCCCGGACTCCTTCTCCGCCACCCCAGTTGCCGTAAATGGGTTTGCATTTCCGGGGCAGGAGGAGTGCTTAAGGAGACTAAGTGATTGCTTTGCTAATGTAAGTAGTTTAAGTGGGTTTTTGTTGTTTTAATTTTGTGCGGTGAGAAAAAAATGGTTGAACAAATAGGAAAGAAAGGAAATTGAATTCTGGGTTTTATGAATTTTGGTAGTTTGGTTTCGAAAATAGCTTATTTCTAGGCTTCGAAAGGTATTTGTTTGGGTGGCGAAAAAAGGGCAGAAATGAACATAGAGAAAGGAAATTGAATAAAGGTTTTTCTGATTTTCAGTGGTTTCGTTAAGAAAAAGGCTAAATTTTTTAGTGCATTGAGTTTTGTTTCTTTCATATATAACTATTACTATCGGTATTCAGTACTTGCAAAGCTACTTTAATAAGAAAATCATAATATTCAAACGTATTGAAATCGTTAGTGAGGATTTTGTGTTTAAATTGTCGTGTTATGGAATTGTCTTAGGCCATGCCATCCCATTACATGCAAAATCATGGTGGTGAAAATGCCCGTGTTTATAAGCTGAGTGATTACAGTGCGGTCTTGAAATGTCTAAGAAGCAGCAAGAGCATTGACACCGAAGAGATACCTTGGGGCACTCTTAATGTTGTAGAGAGACTTTCACATTCTTTTGTTGCGGGAAAATGGATACCATGCAGGCCAGAACACTTGTCGGATGAATGGTTGATGAGTTCATTGGGAAGCTACCGAAGAAGTTGTTAGATGCACTTTTGCCTTTCCAACATGAGGGTGTTAGATTTGGTTTGCAAACAGGTGGACAATGTCTTATTGCAGACGAAATGGGCCTTGGAAAGACACTCCAGGTAGTTTTTTTATTAAGTGATCGTAAATGCCTTTTAATTTTTATTCATGGTGCTAGGTTTTAACTGCATTCTTCCTTTTGGGTGCATTGAATCAGCACTGAGACAGTGCAGTTTAGTTTTATTGAGTGTGAGTGCTAGAACGCTGCTTTTGATAACATCTGCAATATAATTTAGCTTTTTCACAACCGTGCACATCAGTGACTGCACAAACACACACAGAAAGAACTTTGTATTATACACAAACAAGTGTATCTCCTGCACTCTAATTTTTTGTTTTTCCTCCTCTTTCCCCCTAATGTTGCCGTGAGTAAATGAAATTTAATATGCTAACAATTTTCCACCCAGGCAATTGTTATTGCTATTGCTGTATTGCAAGCTGTTTCATGCATGAAGGTTCCATACTTGTTGTTTGCCCTGCCATTCTGCATTACTCTTGGGCAGAAGAACTAGAGCGATGGCTTCCGTTTTGCTTGCCAGCTGACATCCATCTAGGTATATACTTTTGCTGTTCCCAATTTACTTTTGTTTAATTTATATGTGTATATATTATAGATTTACTTCTAAAACATGAATGGATTCTCACATGGTCTTGTGACTCCAGTATTTGGTCATGAAAACAATCCTGCCAATTTAAAGAGATGGCCCAGAGTTGTGGTTATTTTTTACACAATGCTCCACCGGTTGCATAAGAGCATGCTGGAATGAGAATGGGCTCTCTTAGTTGTTGATGAATCCCACCACGTACGATGTACCAAGAAATCATCAGAACCTAGAGAGGTAAAGCATGTTTCTTATCATGCCAAATATCAATGGTTACGAGGACTCTCATAACACCTGGTTTAATGAGAAATTGGTCGTATAAGGTGCTCCAAGATTTTGGAGTGTCTTATTATTGTTGCCTGTACCATATAACGCTAGCCTCTCTACGCTGGAAATTAGAATTAATAATTTATGAATTTTCTATCTTTTGAGGTCTTTGGTTTTGGATGGTAATTTGGGTGTTATACATTTAATGTAAGGGAAAAAAAAAATTCTTTGCTTGTTTCTGCATATTTTTGTCATCAATTCTATGGACTGGGAGCTTAAAGATGCTAGCATGAACAAAAATTGTAATACGAGGAATACTGCTTTCATTCAAATTTAGTCTCCTAGATTGCTTTTTTGTGAATAATCATGGTAATTAGTTAAGTATACCATACTTGCAGGGAGCTTTTACCATATGCTAATTAAATCTTGTGTAGTTACAGATAAAAACTGTTCTTGACATTGCAACAAAGGTCAAGCGCATATTTTTCAACCGGCTTGCTTCTCTCTCGGTTTATTGGTTACTTTACATCTTGCTTTTTTTTGTTTCTTTCTTTTTCATTGGCCTGGTTTGCTGGGAAAAGACAAGTATGACTTTGCCAAAGCTTACTGTGATGTCAAATATATCCATGGTGTTCAAGGGAAAACTTTTCAGGTAATATTGAAGATCATATCATTATATTGATTTATTGAAAATTATCCTCTTTGAGCTGCCACATGGTTAAACGTGATCAGAATTTCATGCTTCTTGGCGATGGCCTAAAAGGCCTTTCCATTTTGTCCTGAAAAGCCTTGTGGTTGACTATTTCAGATGTTATTTCTTCTTCTGGAGAAATTAAACTTACTGTCAACCCGCATCTATATATTTACCTATACATTTTGCAATTGTGCTTGCACCTTTTATTAGCATCAGTTTTTCTACAACAATTTACTGTGACAAAGGAAAGTTTTGAGATACTCCATGGGACTGGGCTGCAGGATCTTAAGGGCACTCGTTTGGAGGAGTTGAACATGTTACTGAAGCAAACGGTTACAGTGTGCTCTTGTTCTTTATATAATCTTTAAGATGTATATGTCCTCTCTTTGAACTCCATGTAGGTTTAAAGTGAACTTACATGTTGTTCTAGCGACCAAGGTGTTTCTGCTGTTTTAACACGGTTGGGACTTTGTAATACTTTTGTACCCTTGGTTATTCTTGTTCAAATCTCTTTTTTTTTTTTAATTGCACACTTAATTGTAGATAAGACGCTTGAAGGAACATGTCCTGGTTCAGCTACCACCCAAACGCCCCAGATCATACAAGTAGTACCGAAGAAATCAGATATAGCTTCAGCAATAGCTGCTGTCAGGGTGGGAAGAAGTGCCACTAAGAATGCATCTTCAGAAAATTTGGATGAGCCAAATGGTAATTTGAATATTTTCTGCATTCGAATATGTGCATGCAACCAAAGGGTCATGTGTTTTCTTTTATTTCATGCCCCTTGATGGTTTGGTGGAGAAGCCATTTCGAGAAAAAATTCGTGCAGCTAGTGTTATTATTTATCTGCCTATACTCATTTTTCTTTTACGCTATTGCTTTCAGATAGTGAGGGTTGCTGCAGATCAGGGCAACTTTCCTACCAAGAATGAGGTATTGCAAAGCTAGCCGGGTTTCGGGAATGGCTCTCCATTCATCCACTCATTGGAGAATCAGATGGTGTTGCAAACTTAGTGATTAAAGTTGCTCAAGTGGGGTTACTTGGGTTTACTGCTCCAATCTAGGGCCATTGTGACCAGTCATTCAAAAGGTAGTGTGTGTTTAGTTATTTGAAGTTGAAAGGATAAAGTGGTGGAATATGATAGTAAGAGTATTTCATTACCGTTGTCTGATTACTCGCATGAACTCTGTGTCTTATTTCTGTTGGTATTACATTATGGATTATCATGTTAATGGTTGGTGGCCATTGCTATTAATGTTTCTGTCCAATCAATTCCTCAATTTAGTCTTGTTTTGTTCTGAATTATCAGGAGTTTATATGCGAGAAAGTGATTACTTTTGTCCGAATTGATGGAAATACACTTGCCGCGGATAGGCAGGAAGCTGTACGATCATTCCAACTATCTACCGAGGTTCGTATATACTATACTATTATTTGCTCGGCAATTTTGCTTGATGTGCCTACAAACTAACTACACCAAATATCCTTTCCACATTTTGAGTTGCACATTTTGCTGAGGTCACAGCCAAGAATCCTTTCTTTTGCCCCATATATTTGTGTGTTTTGACTTATGTATTGTGTCAAATTTTCAGGTCAAGATTCCAATAATTGGTATTACTGCTGGAGGTGTTGGCCTTGATTTCTCATCAGCAAAGCACGTTGTGTTCTTGGAGCTTCCTCAGTCTCCATCGTTGATGCTTCAGGTTTAAACATTAAAAACTAATTTCAGGCCCCATTGTTGAACTTTCACTATTTTATATGTTATTGACTCTTTGATGCGCATGATTCTTCTGATTTGAAGGCTGAGGATAGAGCTCACAGGAGAGGGCAAACAAATGCAGTCAACATATACATATTTTGCGGAATGGTGATTGTTTCTTTTGTTATATAATTCTGTAAACGTATTCTTTATTTCCCTTTTACTGATGAGTATAACATGTTGTAGGATACTATAGACGAGTCACATTGGCAAAACTTGAACAAGAGTTTGCACCGTGTTTCATCTACAACGGACGGGAAGTATGATGCAATACAAGAGATACCGGTACTTTTCATTTTTGGAAGTTCCTTTCAATTCTAACTGGATTCTAAACCTCTTTACTATGTTCATATCGTTATTGTCCTAAAATGAAATACAGAACAAGTTGAGTACTAGGTTAATTTCAAAAAAAACGTAATACTTATCTAATCCTTAGGCAGTCAGGTTTCGTTTCCATTCTGCCATAAGCAATGTAGGATTTAACTTCATATTTCGGTTTGGCAGGTCGAAGGTATTTCTTTCTTTGAGACGTCAGGTGGAGCTGATACAAGATCATATGTGGCAAAAGACAGCGGGTGATGAGGTCTTTGGTGGAGAGTCAATAAAATTGCCTAACTTTGGCTGCTTAGCCAAAGATATGATACCGGAGTATGATAAATTAGTTGCTAACATTCTACATGGATCTGCACAGCACAATGATGGTGATGGAATTTCATCCCAAACGCACAGTAGTACCAAGGTAAAACCTAAGCGTATTAACTGCACTTCCTTTTAAGTAGGAGAGTGAATTTTCGTCGTTTTGAGGTTATTATTATTTTTTATGTATTATTATTATTATTTTTTTTGTCATGATCTATACAACTTTATCGGTGAAATAGGCTAAAGTGGTTTCTGATTGCAATGGGGGCAAGGGACGTTCAGAAGAGAACTTGGAAGGAGATGTTTCTACAAGCAGTGAAGACAAAGATGGACTTGAAAAGGCACATTCGAATTTTTCTTGACTCAAAAGAAAGAGATGACTTTTTCCTTTCAATTATTGTCAAAGGAAGCAATTTTATGAGTTAGAATTTGCAGGAACACCAAAACAACTGTCAAGCAACCAAATCAAAGGACGCCAAACCAGTTCAGCCAATGGAAGCTAAAGAAAGTAGTACCAGCCACGTAGATGCTTTGCGACTTGAGGTAAAACTTGTAATCTGGTTAATAGATATGGTTTCAAACAATCAGATAGTGGACCATCTTTCTGATTAGTTGATTTATCTGTATTGATGCCCTCAATTGTATGTGGCTTCATTTAGTTACTCTAGCATTACAGATGGTGGCAATTATACAAACAGTATTTGATCACAACTTTCTTTCTTGGATATTAGGTGAGCCAATACACTGGTAGAATCCACTTGTATTCTTGCATCTCAGGAGAGGATTCAAGACCAAGGCCACTTTTTGAGAATTTTAGACCAGAAGAACTCGAGGCGTTGAATTCTACTGCTGCTGACAATATTAAAGGAACTTCTTACAAATTTTTGAACGAGAATCCAGGTTATTCGGATGCTCTTCTTGCATTCATCGAGGAATGGAAGAAACTGAGGCCCATCGAACCAAAAAAATTACTTGGAAAGCCTTTGCAGCTTCCTTTGACTATTGAGTTGTGCTACCTGTGCGAAGGCATTAACCACGACATCAGGGTACCTTTTTACAAATCTGAATTTTCATACTTTGTTGACATCCCTTTGTGGGAGTAAACTTGATCTCCTTTCTCTGTGCATTTATTGATAATACATTTCAGTGTCTTTTCAGCAGTGTACTGTTATGCTTACAAATCATTTTATTTTCTGACAGGGACCACTGAAAGGTGGAAGCAAGTGCTGCTCTACACCTTTTGTTGAGATCAGCAAGGATCCAGAACACTTTGTGTGGCCTGTCATTGCGGCGTTACCAAAGCACAATGTGCTGAAGGGCTGTCAACAAGGATCCAGGCTAAGAAAAAACTGAAAGCAATCATGAACGACATTAAAAAGAAAGCTACGGAGACTAATCTAGCGGTATGTTCTGAAACCAGTGGTACTTTTTCTATTTTCCTAACGTGCTCTTCGGTAAGCATAGTAGTAATAAGGACGCAACCGTTCATTTCCCTGTGCCTGAACTACATCAAAGTTCAATTAGATTGAATTTGCAATTTTGATGTCACGTTAACTGATTTTATTAGGGCCCGGAGCATATAGAGATTATGCAAGAGGATGCAATTGAGGATGAGCTTTTCGTCAAGGTTCCCGGGAGCGCCTACTCATTGGAAAATCGCTTGGATGCTACAACTACAGGTGAAGACTTGGACAAGCCCTCCAGTAGCAACAAGGTTCCAACGGTAGAGAGCCATCTGTTAGGTGAGACTCATCCTTCTCTAGAACCCTACCGTTTTTGTTACTGGCTTTAAAATAAGCAGTCGGCTAATACAAGACTATAGTTAACGATCGGCCAATACAGGAGGTTTCGACCCCCTTTGTATAGACCCTTGATGATCAACTTCCCACCCTTTATATAGACCCTCAATACAGAAGGTTCCGACCCCTTCATGATGTGAGCCTAAAAGTGCCAAACATTAACGTATATATTATTTTCTTTACTTTTCGATCCGACGAGAGCACGGTCTAGTACACCAAATGTTATAATAGGAGTAGTTAGATGCTTAAAAAAAAAAAATGACAACTTATACTATGAGACTTGGTGTACTGAGTTGAATTTTAGGCAAACTAAAAAATTTCTAAGTGACATGTGGGGTATCCTAAAAACTGAACAATTGTAAAAGGTCTATCTCTCAACCTTTTTCTAAAATGTTACTAGGCTTGGAAACCCCGCAGCTAGCTCTAACATATTGAACTATTTCGTAACGAAAACTTAGACGTAGCTCATGCCCAGCTGCTTGCTGCCCTGATATACACAAGTAGAGATTGGCATAAAAATTGTGAAATCGAATTGAACCACGAAAATTTTTGTTGAAACAAAAATAAGTTAACTTAGGTTCAGGAATCGAACTGAACCGTTCATACCGGTTTTGTTTCTGGTTTTCATGTTGGTGGAACTGCTTAGAACCAAACCGAACCGTGAATATTAATAATCAATTGGATTTTGAAATTTTTGTGAATTTTGACGGTTTGATCATGCTTCTCAACAAGAGTGCTTTTAGTCTTTTGTTTCTAGAATGTTAAATTAGTAACCAAAATGGGTATGGTAAGCTAAATTTGTTAATTATGTGTTTGTGTTTGTGTTTTGTGAATTACTTATTGACATGATAACATTTATTAGCTTTGTAAAGTTTTGGTAGCCATTTAACTTCTAAATCTTCTTCTATTGTAGCTCATCATTCTTTTATGATTGGTCATGCATGTTATTCATTGTGTGATTTAATTACTATCTTTTAGTATAAAAATCTTTTGACCTTTTTATGTAATCTAAATTGCAAGAGTAAAATGATTTAGTACTTGGAGCCGTAAACAGGTATGAACCGAACCAAAACCGTCGTGAACTGAAACGTACAATTTTAGTGTTAAATTTAAGCAGAATTGAAGGTGGAAATGGGCCGAACTGCACCGCGCCCACCCCTATGCACAAGTTGGGTATACGTTAGGGGTGGTATCATCTATATGATAACATGTTCATTTGTATAATAAGAGTGGACGACGAAAAAGTTTAATCAAAGCGACGTATACATAAAACGTAACACGAAAGAAGGTTCTAGAAGCTTCCAGAAGCAGCTCACGCAAGCATTGCCTGGCATTGGATGCTTGGGGGAATAAAAAGAAATTGAAAAGAATACAAAGAAAATAGAAAATCGGTTGAACCGGTTGAACCGTTTGAAAGCGGACAAACGGTTGAGAGTGGATCTTCTGGACCTTTAATGGATGTGCTCACTTTATGGTCCAATGATTAAGTGAAACGTATTTATGAACGTAGCCTTTTAAACTTTGTTGTAAAAATTTAATACGTGCCAAATCAAGTTTTTCTATGAATATTTGGCAATGTTACACGCGTTTTTTGGCAAAGACTTATCTAAAATAAGATTCTTGATCAGAATTCAATATCATGACAACAGATCACAAACACCAGAATTCAATATCATGACAACAGATCACAAACACCAAGAACATTAAATTGAGTGGCCCTGTTTTATACATTGCAGAGAGAACCCTCACTTGCTGCGAGCTTCAACAGCCTTCTTCACCGTTTTCTGCTCCTTCTTCTTATCTGGGTGATAGCTGACTGCTTTTCCCTTCCAGAGACCAGCCTCATTCAGAATTTGTGCAGCCCTGACATCCTCCTATGTCTCTGCATAGAGGGGATTGCCATGGTTAAAGGTGGGAGCAATGTCCTCCATGATCTTGGTCTCCCTGCGCTTCACTTCTGCTGGGGAATTTTGCATTTTCTTGATCTTGTAGGCATGATACCAAGCCCTCATACGTTTCCATCCCGAGTGTACACCATGCATGAGCTTTCGGATCTTCCCCATGATCCTACAATTACATGAAGCATAAGTCTCCTTCGATCTATAAATATATATAGTACAGAGAGCGTCGTTTCTAGAAATGAGTTAAACATAAATGTATTTCATATCTAAACAGAGGAAGGAACATTAAAAAGAGAGGTTACCAGACGTGAAGCTGCTCTCTCCCTTCCTTGATAGCGCTCTTTCTCTCCCCTCTGTAGCCTATATTTCACTTCGCTCTCAGCTCTGCACACTGCACTCACTGTCACATATATGTATATATAGGGGCGGATCTATTAAGGGACCTGGGTGGTCTTGAGACCACCCAGAAGCCCGGACTAGTGGCTGTGAGACCTCTACAGACCACCCAAATAAGGGTATATGGTGGAGGAGAAAACAGCGGCGACGGCTGCTCTGTTACGGCCTTCTGCAAACCAGGAGGAGAAGATGAAGACTAACCATTTAGTAAAACAGTGTGTTTTTGCTATTGGTTGGAAAACACTCTGCTAAGCCACGTGTGAGGCTTTTTAGCCTCACCATTTTTATTAAAAAACAAAAAATCACGTGGGTTGCTTTGCTATACAGTCCACTTTACCTATTCTAATTATAATTCCCTATTTAACTATCCACTTCATCAATTCTAATATGTTTTCTCCTCCACCACATAATCCTCTCATTCCTAAATTTAAGTGTTATATTTTAGTTTAAATTAATACCATAAAATGTTTTTTTTTTGTCAAAATACTATAAAATGTTAATTCCATAATAGATTTTTGTTTTTGTTAATTTGTTATGAATTTTTTAATATTATTTGATGATATGTTTGTTAGTTCTTTTATATGTTTTTAGTTTTATCAATTAATATAGTTTTTTATTTGATTAATTGATGGGTGTAGATTTTTCGCCATGAATATTCACTCTGCAAAAAAATAGAGGAACAATGGTTAAATGATGGCTTAGTTGTTCAATTGAGAAAGACTTTTTTTTTTTTTTTTTTTGCGTTGACAATGAAACTATCATGAAATGTTTTCAGAGTATAAAATCTCGTCATAGAAAAATTTAGTTTTTATACCTTGTAATCTTGTTTGTGCAAGATTATGAATGAAAAATTGTAATTCATTGTTTAATTATTCAATGTTACTTTCGTTTAATTTTATGGAACTTTTTTATATTGGGACAACCCACTATTAAAATTCTGGATCCGCCACAACCAATTCAATTTTTTTTCTTTGACACAAGCGATATTCTACGCTAATTGACCAAACCACGGAGATGGGGATTCGAACTTGGTTGCAGAGACATGGATTCAAAATTTTCTTATTAAAGATGCGAAGAAAGCATATTTATGATGAGATATCAAACATTTAGGAAAACAGAGACTAGCTCATTTGCAGTTTTCACAAAATCATTTATTTCATACAAAAACAAACATAAAAAGTCCATATTTTCACATCAACCATGAAACTAAAATCACAAAACACACAAAACCCATCTGCAATCCTGCACAAAAAATCACATTCCGCGGCGGAAAAAAAAAAATCCAAAACTTGAACAAAGCATCAAAGATCGAACCTTTTTCTTGTGTATCTTCCTATCCCTCTTCTCAACTACCAGAGGAGAAAAGACCGCAAAAGGGAGCTGCACAAAATTGATCGTCCCTTACAAAAAGTAGCGATTTATTCGTCTTCGTTGGCTCTGTCAGGATGAGAATGCGCGCTTGTTTTTGTTGCCAATTAAAAATAAATATACAAAATTAAAGAAAAACATAAACCCAAAAAACCATCTTTTATGCCTTTTGGGTTTTGGTGGCGGGTCGGCTGCCTATTTTTGGCTGGAAAGAGAGAGAGCAGAGGTGGAGGAGAGAGAGAGTTCAAGAGAGAGGAAAAATGGCGGGTCCTAACGGTCTTTTTCTGGAAATACATTTATCCGCCTGGGTTACTACGATTGAGTGACCTGACTGTGATTCTGGGTTTAACGACAAACACGCACCAACGACCGAATTTACCTTCCGTTTTTAGTTTTCTTTTCTTAATTTTTGGCCTTGAATATAATTTGTTATAATTGAGGGGTTTTTTTTCTTTTTTCTTTTTAGCAAAGATAGGTTATTTTATATCAAATTCATCTAAGTTGTGAGGACAAACACGAAATTTCGAGTGCATAAACGAAGCTCGATTTAAATATAATATAATAAAGTGGACAACTTACCACCAAGGGAATAATTTTGACACTCCAAAATCACTTCAAATAGCTTCACAAAGTGAAATTTGGAGTATCAAAATCAACCCCTTATTTCATAAGCCTTAATTGATTAGGGAAATTGTAATTACTCGATATAAATTTAAATTACTATAGCTACTTAATCACTAGTTGAAATTACTAAAATCCGTTTTGGACTGATGGGGAAATTATAGGTCCAGAACCAGGTCATGGAAGCAGCAATCGTTGGTACGAACCCTATCAAGCCGTGGTTGTAGTGGATTGAGAAAGTGATATGGTAATTTTTTTATTTGAAAAATGGACCAACTAGTGGCTTTGTCACGACAATCTATATTTTCAGGGGTTGGTGTAACATCCCACATCACCCAGAGGAGTGGATTCTGTAAGCCTTATATGTATATTATCATCTCTACCTAGCACGAGGCCTTTTGAGAGCTTACTGGCTTCGAGTTCCATCGAAACTCCGAAGTTATGCGAGTTCGCGCGAGAGCAATCCCATGATGGGTGACCCACTGGGAAGTTCTTGTGCGAGTTCCCAGAATATTCTCATCTTTACCTAGCACGAGACTTTTTGGGAGCTCACTGGCTTCGGGTTCCATCGGAACTCCGAAGTTAAGCGAGTTCGCACGAGAACAATCCTATGATGGGTGACCCATTGGGAAGTTCTCGTGTGAGTTCCTATTGGGAGCTCACTGGCTTCGGGTTCCATCGGAACTCCGAAGTTAAGCGAGTTCGCACGAGAACAATCCTATGATGGGTGACCCATTGGGAAGTTCTCGTGTGAGTTCCTAGAAACAAAACCGTGAGGGCGTGGTCGGAGCCCAATGCGGACTATATCGTGCTACGGCTGAGTTGAGCCTAGGATGTGGTGGGGGCCTGGGCCGGGATGTGACAATTGGAAAGACTCACAGATACTCTTCCTGACCACCAGCGTGCAATTCACCACACAAGTTGAGATTGTACATTCCTTATATACGCGGCCGGTCTTATTTTAGACCATTTAATTAATTAGTCGTTGAGTAATTAAGATTCATGTTACATGATTTAGAAGTTCTACGTCAAATGCTTAGAGTTTGCGACTTAAGGCGAATAGATAAATATTGTTGACGTTCAAAATTTGCAAGTTCATAAATTAAAATATTAAACTTTTGTAAATTTGCAAGTTCATAAATTAAAATATTAAACTTTTGTGGGCTTATGTTGTGGGTTGAAATGAAATGGACACCAAAATTTAAGTGATTCACCCCTTATAACTAGGCTACATCCATTATGTTGCTCGGATTCTATTGATTACAAGACTAAGATTAGTCGGCTAATTATCTATTCTAAAGTTGGAGGGGAATTGGCCTGTTTTTCTATCCTATTGCATTTGGGTTTTCCCCTATTTCTCTTTCTGTTGATCTAATTTGAGGTGAAGTTTGAATTTTTTCAAGCTTTTGCAACCACTCTGGGTCTGGCAAAGGTAATAATCTTACTCTTCATTCCATAAGCTTCATTTTGTATGCCCAAAAAAATTTGGAATGGAAAACATGGAGTTTTAGGAAATGCCCATGTTCTGTAATTTTCCCCATTTGTTGTTTTTTGCAATTTCTTTGATCATGTTAGCCATATAAGCATGTTTTCCTCATGTTTTCCTCTCTTCATTGCATTCCGAATCCTTAAAATCCTTGCCGATTCGTGTAATTTCTCATATATGTTTCTATGTTTGTTTGATTTTGGTTTCTAGGTTATAATCTTAATCGACAAGATGCAAAACGAGGAGTCAATCATCACCGAGCTCTACATCCCGAGAAAATGGTATTCAATCGAATCTAATCGGTGAACATATACATGAGAGTTAACATCGTTGTTTCTTTGCAAATACCACTGCTGACCTTATTCAAGGACCATTTTAACATAATAGGTTCTATTTGGATTATTAGAGTTTTGAACCTTTGCTTTCCCCCAATTCCACATGAACTGAGCTTTATTGCTGAACAGACCTGATGGTAATTTTTACCGCTTGTAAAACAAAGGGTTAAACCATAGAAAATTCTTGCAAAAGAACAAGTGTTTGTAGTATAGAATGGCTCAAGCAAGGTCGATCTCCTCAGGGACTGATATAAACAATTTACGAGTTTTTGTGTATTTAACTTATTTAACTCTAAGAATTACACTAATTTGACGAAACTAAATACTACTGGATGTGACTTAAACAAATATCTAAAATGGGAAATGGGCTTATAGGAACAGTGATTCAACTAAACAAAACAAGTAAATGAGGAAATTCAAGATAAAATAAATGATTGAAGAAAAATAGATTGACAATATACTAGAGTTCAACCTTTACCAACAACACTCCTACGTAGCTATTCCAATTGCTTAAATAATTGAAAACACACATTCTTTGAAGGTTGGATTTTCCTTGTGTATGTTTTACTTGTGACATTCAAGCTAAAACGCATACCACTACATGCAACTTATCCATGACATTTAGACTAAATATAAACATGAGTGATTCATTAATCTTGGTGAAAATCCTTTTGTTAAACCATGTAATCCCTAAGAGCATGATATTTACCTTAGGAGAGTACAATTCTCAATCACAAGAAGCACAACCAATTTTAACGTGACATTCGTTCAAAATTGCATCCGATAACTTTTCTAAGCATCCTAATGGTGATCAAGCATCAAGATACATAGATAGTTTAATTCAGTGATTGAAAATATCAAAGCAAGGATGTAACAACACTTAAGCAATTGAAAGAGAAATTTACGTAATCATGTTGCGGCTCATGACCTCACTCTAGCAAAATAAATTAGTTACACATAATTATTTGAATACATAAGAAATTATCCATGAAGAATCAAAGAAAGAAACAACCCTTTTTTACAAGGAGGTTATCTCCTGATGCTCTCCGATCCTCCTTCCATGTGGAGCTGCGGCTCCCTTATTTTTCTGCTATGTTGCTCTTCTCTGCTCCTGACTTCCTCCCCTCTGCCTTCTTTTTCTTCCAACTCCCTGTCCGTGTTCTCCCTCTCTGGTTCTCATGCGCTGCCATATATCCCTTCCCTCTGTCTTGCCGTGTGCTTTCCTTAAACAAAAGGAAATGATTTTTGTTTTTAAGCACCAAGGCCACAAGTGGAAGGCCATCATTGTTAACTTATCCCCCTTCTTTTGCTCTTTGATTTCTTTTTCAAAAACTTCCCGTGGAGACAAGCTCCACTTCCATGTGTTCACATTGCTTTTACTTTATTTTATTTCATTTTTCTTCTCTTTCTTTCCCACTTCCGTGCGTACTCCTCCTCTTTTGCTCTCTGTTTTCCTGCTTTTCTGCTGCTCCATTCACTCTCTGCCGTGCCTCTCTGTCTTCCCCACTTCACTTCCATGTGTTTTCCTTGCCTTTAACCAAAAGGCAGCTCTTTTCCAAGTCACTAAAGCCACAAGTGGAATACAAGCCTCACTTCCAATTCTTTTGTTTGTTTTTATTATTTCCTTTTCTCCTTTTTGCTTGAAATTAATCATAAAACAAATTTAACTGCACACTAACACAAGGTAAGGTAAAATGCAACCATTTTAACACAAAAACATCACAAAGACTTTAGAAATGGATGGTATAATTGCATGAAATATATGAGTGATCAAGACCTTAGTAAATATTTATAACCAACTAAAAGTGTTTTCTTTTGATTATTTTCCAATATATTTTTTAGCCAATTGACAACCCTAAAAGATACTTAGACACATCAAATTTGTGTTTTATAAATATACCTAAGATGTAATGCTAGATATTTTTTTATAGTTTCTTCTGCTCTATTCTATGCTGGATAGTACTGTTTTTCTGTATATTGTAGATCATTAAAATTCTGCCATGTTTGTAAAATTGAGATTTTTAAATCGAAGAACTTAACAAAGAAAATTGTATATCTTTTTTTGGATAAATAATATTATCCACGTCTCATGTTATATAACAAAATTTTAAAGTACTCCCTCTCTATGCATGAATTTGAAACTTTTTATATTTTCTAGAAAGAGAGACAATGCAATTGCGTTTTATTGTTAGAGAAAGATGTGTCATTCTGGATTTGCTTAAAAATGCTTAAATAATTTGTCGTTGTGCAAACAAGTCCATTGTGGGTATTAAGGGAATATGTGAATATCTCTTACATGAATGACTTTATCATTTCCAGAACAATGTGATTTCACTCGATTGAACCAAATTGATTTGTTATTTCCCCATTTGAAGTTGAAGGGTTGGATTGATGGGAAGCAATTGAGAGGCACATATTGTCTTCTAACTGGGTCAGCTGCAAATCACTACCAACGAATAACTGGGTCATCGTCTTCTTTCTTCACTTATGAGCTTTTCAGGTCAAAGGATTCATCTACTTCTTCAGTGATTACTCATTATTTAGTTTTGACTGTGTTGGTTTTGTCTTTACTGATTTTTTTAATAATGCCATGTGTGTTTAATTTGAGTTGTAACATATAAATTGTTGTTGGATTTAAGGGTTTATTTGTGTGACGATTACAGGACTAGAATTCGTTTGTTCGAGCATCAGCCTTTCCATTCTTGAGTTGTTCTCGGAGCATCTGTTCTATCAGTGCTTTCCTGCCTTCTTTTGTCCAGGCTGAAGCAATTTTGTTGCTGACCTTCGCCCACATTCCAGCTCTGCCCAGGTAGGCTTTTCCAAACGTATTACAGAATATAAAGGGATATAAAGGGATATCACCATGAAAACTTTAGCAACTTTTGGCAAAAGCTCTCAGTGGATGCACCGCATTTCAGATGCTTTAGCCAATATGTGATCTGGACTGTGAAGATATGGACCACCAATCTATGTTCTAACACTCTCGCTTAACCTTGGGCTCTTTATTTATTAATTTTTTTTTGTAACTAATTAACTACAAGGGTAATTTTGTCCTTAAGGGGTGGATGTGAAAGTGAATTAAAACGTCAAGGAGTGTAAGTGTAATGTTTCAAACCTGAGGGGGTTTTGTGAAAAAACGATAAACCTTAAGGGGTGTTAGTGTAATTAACCCTTCTGAAGACTAAAGAAGTTTCGAAAGCATTAATTGAACATGTCCAACAGCAAAAGTTGATTAGGTCAGTTGATTAAGACAATTTCAGCCCCTAGTACTCAAGTTCAAGTTTTAAGAGTAGTAGCCTTGTAAAAAGAATGAAGAAAAAAAAAAATCAAAGATGTAAAATATTTGAGGAAGGAAAAAAAGGCAAGAAGAGTTTGGCTAAAATTTCCAGTCAACTCATCTCTTAGGACAAAACTTGTCTGCCGGTTCAAACATTCCTGTCAATTCATGACTACATTTCAATAAGACCAAATCATCTGCTCCCAAAATGGGTGTGGCCTCTCTATGGCCCCAATGAATGTCTGACACCTATTAAATATTGTTGTTAAGATATTTAATAGGTGTCAGACATTCATTAGGGCCATAGAGAGACCACATTTGGGTGCAGAAGATTTGGTCTTTTTATCATGAGCTGATCACTTTGAAAAACCAAACAAAGAAGAAAGGTGACAACGAAGAAACTGTTAAACATGGGTTAAAGGTATATTAGTTGACCTAAACCTTTCTTATGTGCACAAGGTACGTACAAGGTGGGATTAATCAAAACAATATTAGGGAAATTAAAATTTTAAATTGAAAAATGTCACCAATAAAAAATAAGGAAAACTAATGAAAAGGGCTTGAAAACTTTGAGTTTTAATGATAAGGACAAAATAAAGGGTAAAGTGAATAGTACCAAGATTGACTTTTTAGTGTAAAAATGTGACTTTTCATTAAAGTGAACAGTACCGGGTGTTTTTCGTTAAAGTTCCCTAAAAAATAAGCGCGTTATGCACCGCATTTCAGATGCTTTAGCCAATATGTGATCTGGACTATGAAGATATGGACCACCAATCTATGTTCTAACACTCTCGCTTAACCTTGGGCTCTTTATTTATTAATTTTTTTTTGTAACTAATTAACTACAAGGGTAATTTTGTCCTTAAGGGGTGGATGTGAAAGTGAATTAAAACGTCAAGGAGTGTAAGTGTAATGTTTCAAACCTGAGGGGGTTTTGTGAAAAAACGATAAACCTTAAGGGGTGTTAGTGTAATTAACCCTTCTGAAGACTAAAGAAGTTTCGAAAGCATTAATTGAACATGTCCAACAGCAAAAGTTGATTAGGTCAGTTGATTAAGACAATTTCAGCCCCTTGTACTCAAGTTCAAGTTTTAAGAGTAGTAGCCTTGTAAAAAGAATGAAGAAAAAAAAAAATCAAAGATGTAGAATATTTGAGGAAGGAAAAAAAGGCAAGAAGAGTTTGGCTAAAATTTCCAGTCAACTCATCTCTTAGGACAAAACTTGTCTGCCGGTTCAAACATTCCTGTCAATTCATGACTACATTTCAATGAGACCAAATCATCTGCACCCAAAATGGGTGTGGCCTCTCTATGGCCCCAATGAATGTCTGACACCTATTAAATATTGTTGTTAAGATATTTAATAGGTGTCAGACATTCATTAGGGCCATAGAGAGACCACATTTGGGTGCAAAAGATTTGGTCTTTTTATCATGAGCTGATCACTTTGAAAAACCAAACAAAGAAGAAAGGCGACAACGAAGAAACTGTTAAACATGGGTTAAAGGTATATTAGTTGACCTAAACCTTTCTTATGTGCACAAGGTACGTACAAGGTGGGATTAATCAAAACAATATTAGGGAAATTAAAATTTTAAATTGAAAAATGTCACCAATAAAAAATAAGGAAAACTAATGAAAAGGGCTTGAAAACTTTGAGTTTTAATGATAAGGACAAAATAAAGGGTAAAGTGAATAGTACCAAGATTGACTTTTTAGTGTAAAAATGTGACTTTTCGTTAAAGTGAACAGTACCGGGTGCTTTTCGTTAAAGTTCCCTAAAAAATAAGCGCGTTATGCACCGCATTTCAGATGCTTTAGCCAATATGTGATCTGGACTATGAAGATATGGACCACCAATCTATGTTCTAACACTCTCGCTTAACCTTGGGCTCTTTATTTATTAATTTTTTTTTGTAACTAATTAACTACAAGGGTAATTTTGTCCTTAAGGGGTGGATGTGAAAGTGAATTAAAACGTCAAGGAGTGTAAGTGTAATGTTTCAAACCTGAGGGGGTTTTGTGAAAAAACGATAAACCTTAAGGGGTGTTAGTGTAATTAACCCTTCAGAAGACTAAAGAAGTTTTGAAAGCATTAATTGAACATGTCCAACAGCAAAAGTTGATTAGGTCAGTTGATTAAGACAATTTCAGCCCCTTGTACTCAAGTTCAAGTTTTAAGAGTAGTAGCCTTGTAAAAAGAATGAAGAAAAAAAAAATCAAAGATGTTGAATATTTGAGGAAGGAAAAAAAGGCAAGAAGAGTTTGGCTAAAATTTCCAGTCAACTCAACTCTTAGACCATCTCCAACCCTGACCTAAAACCTAAAAATATTTAGCCCAGAAAATTTAGGTTTTAGCCCAGAAACAGTTTTTCTACTCCAACCCTTTTGGCCTAAAATTTGAGCCCCAGATTATCAAAAAATGAATTAAGGCTATTTTTTTTTAAATTAACTTTTTTTTTAAAAAAAAAAATTATGTAGACTATCCTAAATTAATTTTATGAACATTTTAACCTAAAAATATTTAAATTCCGATAAATTTTGAAAAATCACTAAATCAATACATGAAAATCATGATAAACCACATAAACTTAAAAAAAAAAAAAAAGACAATTAATAAACCACATAAATTTTAAGATTATTCTAGCCATTGGATTTAAATTTGGACCGTTAGATTCAATAAATATATAAATATAAAACAAAAAAAAATTGAATGTGGACCGTTGGATTAACCAACGGTCCAATTACCACCACCATCCGATGAAGAAAAGTAGTCGTTGGCTACAGGACAAGACCCACTTTTCACTCTCATCCGTGGGTCCCAGCAGCTTTTGTGGGCTAAATTTGTGACCTATATTTGCCTTCATTTTAAGTTTTAGGTTTTAGGTTTGGTTTAGGTTTTGGGTTGGAGTGGATTTGGGGGGGGGGGGGAAGGGGAAAATTTAGGTTATAGGTCAGGGTTGGAGATGGTCTTAGTACAAAACTTGTCTGCCGGTTCAAACATTCCTGTCAATTCATGACTACATTTCAATGAGACCAAATCATCTGCACCCAAAATGGGTGTGACCTCTCTATGGCCCCAATGAATGTCTGACCCCTATTAAATATTGTTAAAATATTTAATAGGTGTCAAACATTCATCAGGGTCATAGAGAGACCACACCCATTTTGGGTGCAGAAGATTTGGTCTTTTTATCATGAGCTGATCACTTTGAAAAACCAAACAAAGAAGAAGGGCGACAACGAAGAAACCGTTAAACATGGGTTAAAGGTATATTAGTTGACCTAAACCTTTCTTATGTGGACAAGGTACGTACAAGGTGGGATTAATCAAAACAATATTAGGGAAATTAAAATTTTAAATTGAAAAATATCACCAATAAAAAATAAGCGCGTTAACCAACATAGTTTACTTATCAACAACTATGTATTTGAGTTTAAAATTTTGGTCCCCCTACCTTTGTTTTTTGGAAACATTTTTGCTTACCACCATTTAGTGTCGTGTATGCTCACCATCATATTTATTACCGTTAGATGATTGATAGTACATACCGTACACATATGTATTATAATGATTTAATAATTAAATAATAATATACCATACACATCTTGCAGATGGGAAATTTTTCAATGTGAACGGAATATACATTCTCTTATTTTTGCAAAAAAAAAAAAAATTTAATGGGATTAAAAGATGAAACAGGTGACTTATTAGATTAATGAGTTGAATTTGAGTGACATGTTAGATTAACGGGTCAGATTCAATCCATTCCAAACTCAGTTAACTCAGGCTGTTTACAAGTCTATTTAATGAGAGGAACTCTTCCACTCCTGCATTGCTTTTGTTGATACTCAATACAAAAACCTATGATTTTATGATCAATCGTCAAAAAATGAAAAACATTACTACCCTTCTTTTGATTATTTCCATTTTTACTCTGCTCAGCTTTCCGACCGGTGCGGAAGCTGATTACCCGTATAAACTCTGCCAAAACACCACCTTCACCCCAAACTCCACCTTCCAGTCCAACCTCAACCGCCTCCTCTCCATCCTCTCCTCCAATGCTAACCACTCCACCGGTTTCTACAACGACACAGTCCAAACCACAAACAACGCCGTCTACGGCCTTTTCCTCTGCCGCGGCGACGTCGTGGGCACCGACGTTTGCGAAACCTGTGTCGCCACCGCAACCGCTGAGGCCCCACAACGCTGCTCCTTACAAAAACAGGCGGTGATCTGGTACGAAGACTGCATGCTACGCTATTCCAACGAGTCATTCTTCTCCACCGCCCCCGAGTTGACCCCCCTGTACAGCTGGAACGGGGATGACCCCCCCGATCAGACTCGGTTCAACCAGGTGGTGGCGGCGAGTATGAACGAGGTGGCTACCGAGGCTGCCAAAGACGCCGACAAGTTCGCTACAAAAAAAGAGACCGTCAGTGATCGGATTCACCTGTACAGCCTTGGACAGTGCACACAGGACCTGTCCGCGACTGCTTGCGAACGGTGCTTAAGGGCTGCCATAGCGGAATGGCAGAGTTGTTGTAGCGGAAAGCGAGAGGTACGACTTTTGCATCCGAGTTGTAACTTTAGGTATGCAACCTACCTCTTCTACGCCCAGAACGACACAGCCCCTGAGCCTGCACCAGGGGCTCCTCCTCCTCCGCCTAAAGGTAAAGCGAACAAACATTTTATAACTTTTTAGAAGCCCCAATCAAGTCATTTCTGGTATTATGAGATTAGTTTATTGGAAAATATTTTTTGTTTATTTTACAGGAAAAAGCAAAATCCCAACTGTTACAGTTGTTGCCATTGTTGTACCAATATCTGTATCTGTGCTACTCATTGTTGTTGGTTACTGCTGCATAACTAGGAGAGCAAGAAAGAAGTACAATCAAGCAGCAGCAGATGAACCAAGCGGTAAACAAATATATTCTTCTGCAATTCTCCTCTTGTTTATTCTCATTTATTCTCCTTTCATTTATTCCTCGTCTATAAACATTATGCTTCTATGGTTTGGTTGGTTGTGCAGGTGACAATGACATTACTACTGTCGGGTCTTTGCTATTTGATTTTGCTGCCATCCAAGCAGCCACGAGCAATTTCTCCGATGATCACAAGTTAGGCGAAGGTGGTTTCGGTAAAGTTTACAAGGTATGTTAATCTGTATATGATATGAGTGCTCCTTCAGGTCTACAAAGTTCCAATTTATATGCATGCAAAATCTGAATAATTTTGGAGCCTCAGAATCTGTCCATGAATGCCATGAGTGGACATTCCATTGTTTGATTGACGTTTTCTCGCAGGGTATACTTGCAAACGGTCAAGAAGTAGCTGTGAAGAGGTTATCAAGGAACTCTGACCAAGGCACGGAAGAGTTTAAGAATGAGATGGTATTGGTAGCCAAGCTTCAACACCGAAATCTGGTTAGGCTATTGGGATTCTGCTTGGAAGGCCAAGAAAAGATTCTTATTTATGAATTTGTGCCCAACAAAAGCCTAGACTGTTTCCTATTTGGTTTGTACACTCAGACATCTGATAGTCTTTCCCTATTGCAATAGCAGTTCGTCGATGATAACTTAATTTTGATGATTTGCAGACCCTGAGAAACAAGGGCAATTGGATTGGTCAAGACGATACAAGATTATTTCAGGAATTGCTCGAGGAATCATGTACCTACATGAAGATTCCCGACTTAGAATTATACATCGTGATCTTAAAGCTAGCAATATATTGTTAGATGGGGAGATGCATCCAAAAATATCTGATTTTGGCATGGCCAGGATATTTGGGGTTGATCAAACTCAAGCAAACACGAATAGAATTGTCGGAACATTGTAAGTTACCTATTTCATTCTTTTCTCACGACCACTTCTGTTTTGCAATTATCAAATTGAATCTGAAATGTTCTCTCGTTACATCTTGTCATAATTTCTATACTGATGGTTGTGTTTCTTGTAGTGGTTATATGTCTCCCGAGTATCTAAGGCACGGACATTTTTCTTTCAAGTCCGATCTATATAGCTTCGGTGTTTTAGTGCTAGAAATCATCAGTGGCAAGAAGAACAGTAAATTCTTTCAGACCGATGCAGCTGAGGACCTCATCAGCCATGTAAGCTTAAAATGAAAAGTGTAGTGTTCTGTTCTCTTGCATTGACATAGCATCATGAATTAAACTTTTGAATTTTATGCAGGCTTGGAAGTTATGGAGAGATGGGGCATCTTTGGAATTGTTGGATCCGTGTCTAAGAGACTCTCATTCGAGGACTGAAGTAATCAGATGCATCCACATTGGCTTACTTTGTGTTCAGGAAGATCCAGCTAACAGGCCGACAATGCAATCGGTAGTTCTCATGCTCAGTAGCTACTCTCTTACTCTGCCATCACCTCAACAACCGGCATTTTTCCTCCAAAGCAGAGCAATGGGAAACATGTCAGAGGCAACACTGGACTCCGCTCAATCTATCAGTAAGTCATCTCCATCCGTTTATGAAGGATCCATCACTGAAGTATACCCTAGATAGTGTGAATAGATAAGCTGTTACTGCTACGTATTGTAATATCCGCTTATATATACAATCATCTCTAGACAATAACAAAATCTACCGATATGGTATCATCCGTCCTTAAAAGGATGAACGTTCTGCACATACAAGTTTTAGGGGCAATTTCTGTTTGTTTATATGATGTGAATCGCATAAAATTCTACTAGAGCTCGGACTCTACATCTGTTTATATTTATTTGTTAGAAAACATGAAACTTGAATTTGGTTTCCAACGATGATTGACCATTGTTAGTATTGAAAACATCAAAGATGCAAATGTAATCTGTATCCTGAGTTTCTCCAATATCTTGATTTTTCACATAACGTGATTGATATGGTTTAGTGAGTCCTTTAATCGGTAATAACCGAATTAAACATTTTGGTACTTACTATCGTAACGATAATTTTCCAGAATCTTCCTCAAATTGTACATTCTATTTTTTTCCATGTATTATTTACCAAGTATAGCCGACCCCACTTAGTAGGAAAAGGCTTTGTTGTTGTTGTTGTTGTATTATTTACCAAGTATAGACTTACATAGAGCAGAAAACGAAGATTGTGTTCTTTTCTGTAAATTTAGTTTCTGAATTATCATCTGAGTGAAAATTAGGTCACTGAACTAATTTTTTTCTTCAGAAAAATCAGTCCTTAAATTATAAAAATCTGTCAATTACATCTCTAATATTATATTCAAAGCTACTATTTTCAATTTTCCATCAATTTAAGTCACGTTACTTGTATGTGATACACATTAAAGGGTTGATTGGTAATTATTCATAAAGAAATAGTGTATGAAGTTAACTTTTGAGGATAAATTATACGTTAGATTTGTAACCTATATGAAATGTTAAGGACTTATAGGCGAAAAATGACGGTATTACACTTCAAAGTGACTTAAGTTGACGAAAAATTGGATAAAATAGCTTTGAATATAATAGTAGGGATGCAATTTAGCAATTCGTAATGAATTTAGGGACTTATTTTACCAAAAAGTAATTAAGGGACCTAATTTTCATTGAGGTGATAGTTTAGGGACTAAGTTGGCATTTCACCCTTGTTATTCTTAAGCTACTCTGTCAGTCTACATTACCTAACCAACCAGCATTTTTCCTCCGAAGCAGAGCAGTAGGGAACACGTCAAAGACAACGCTAGAATCCGATCAATCTATCGGCAAGTCATCTTCGTTCGTTGATGAAGGATCTATCACTGAAGTATACCCTAGATAGTGTGCATAAATAAAGTGTTAGGATCTATTGTAAGATATGTTTATCAACCTACTGCTTTGCAATCTATGGATTAGAATTCTATATATGTATATGAGCAGCGGCGGATTCAGGATTTATAATCAATGAGTTGGTAAAAATGTTTAATTTTTTTTTAAACCTCAATATTCAATTTCATAAACCATAAATTTGGGATTATAATTTAAAAGTTACTTGAAATTTTAGGGACAAAAATATGAGAGAGGAAAGAGTAGTGGTTCGGTGGCAAAATGGCCGCATGTGGTGGCGGGTTTGGGGGGAAGTAATCGGGGTTGGGTGTGGATATAAGGAGGTTTATTGTTATTTTTTTTTTCTTTTAAAACATTTTGTAAAAGAAAACGATAACTAAAGACCAGGTTCAAAATTATGTCGTTTTAAAAGGAAAGCTCATGCGTCCAGTATGCAGAAACATCAACTTCAAGGCAATTCATTCAGTCATTTCGTCAAAAGATGGTGGGCACCATGGTCCGAAATGCCGATAATATTGGCGATATATCGCCGATATTATCGATTTTTAGGGGAACCGAAATTTTTTTCAATATCCAAATGGTTTTCGGGATAATTATCGATAATATCGCGATATTATCGAAATTATCGATAATATCGGAATGGGAATACTCGGAGAAGAACGCCGGAGCTGTAGAAGCTCCGGCCGACTGTAAAACAGGACCCTAGACTCCGATCTAGGTATGAAAATGAAATAGAAGACGAGATGAACGTTTTTATATATGAAGTTTGCCGTGAAACGGTCGGAGGTGTTCGGAAAGTGAGTCGACACCCACAGCCTTGCAAGAGTTCGCCTAGTTGCAGAGACGAGAAGGAGAGGGAGAAAGACGAGGTTGCTGATGATGATGGGTGTGCGTGTGTGTGTGTGTGTGGGAGAAGGATCGAGAGACGTGGGAGATCTGTGCTTGTTGTGGGAGAATGGAGAAGGGGGAGAAGGGAGCTCAGAGTCAGAGAAGAGAGAAGGTTCGAGAGTCTGAGACTGAGAGAGAGACTGTATGCATGTGAGGTGAGTGTGCGTGTGTTGTGTGCGTGTGTGGTGTCATGTCTGTGTGTGTGTGTGGTTGGGTCATCTCATCTGAGATCTGACTCACGCGGCCTAACTGATTTCACTCATGTATCTTACCATGCAATGTATAAAGTGTAAAATATTGTACTAATTCATTATATATAAATGATTATGGTGTGTTTAAACTTCTTTCATTAATTACTACATATTTTCTATACTCACAATGTTTGCCAGCTCGCTATATAATCAACTTGATAATGTTAAATCCATCATGCAATGCATTTCCTTCCAATTTTTTGTGATAAACTAATAAATAATTAACTAAATAAACATCCTGCAAAGTTTCAATAAAAATTTCCAAGTTTTTCTTACAATTTCTGTGGTTTTCATGTAATTTTTATCGATATCAATATTATCCCGATATTTCCATGTTTTCGGATTATCGATATTTCCGATATTACCGATATTTAATACCTTGGTGGGCACCAAAGCGTCACCAACTGGGCAATCAAAGGGGTCACTGGAGTTGATCCCAATCCATTTTTTTGGCTTTCACAGGGTCAAGTTTAGCTAGGGGACAAAAACAATTAATTTTTCTTTTTGTACTTGCATACTTAGATTACACACTAATAAAATGATGAATAATAACTTATGCAGTCCCTTTTAAGGGAATGATATAAAAATAGGGATTAGTTTGTGAGGTTCATTTTAAATCGAATTTCAACGATTCGAATTATCTATTTTATAAGTTTCGATTTATAGATTATCTTTGTAAAAATTTATTTCGATCTGAACCATTTACCTATTTAATTGTCTCAATGAAGAACTATATTTATCAATTTCTTTGAACTAAATTAGATACTTCAAATATTTCCAATTTATCTAATATTTTGCAAAGATGATCTATGAGGTGCAACTTAAAAATAGACTGTTCAGATCATTAAAGTTTGATATAGTTGTGTCAATCCTAACAATTTGCCTATTTAATTGTCTCGATGAAACTTCAGTGTTTTTTAGAACATAGTGTTTGTCAATTCTTTGAACTCAATTAGATGTCTCAAATATTTCCAGTTTATCTAATATTTTGCAAAGATAATCTATGAAATGCAACTTGAAAAATAGACGGTTTGGATTATTGAAATTCGATGTAGTGTAAGTTTCACAACTAATTCCTATCTTTTTAAAAGAATAGAGATCCGGCAAGTAAATGGTTGACCTACTTTGTCATTTTATTATAATTCAGAAATTTATAATCATGCCATACAAATGTTGTTGCATGAGCAGATGGAAAACTTGCAAGCTAAATTACGTTGATGAGATAGCCAATAACCCTATGACCAGTACTAAATAATATATATATATATATATATATATATATATATTAAATTAGTGCTATAATTTTTTCTTTAGAGCAATAATGTTAATGGATTAAACAGCTAGTTGTGGGGGTGGAAAAAAAATACCGAAATTTTCAAACCAAACTGAAAAAATTCCAAAATCGAATTGAAAAAATCCCAAATCCGAACCAAAAATCCTGAAAATTTATGTACGAGAATCAGTCTCACATTTTCATTCGTTCGGTAATCCCAAACCGAATCTAAATAAAAAATATATATATTATTTAATTTTAAATATATATTTGAAATCGTAACAGTCATTGAATTTAGTTGACATTTAATCTCAACCGTTGAATCCAAATAAAACCCTCACTCAATCGCTCACTCTCTCTCGATCTCACCTCACCGTCAGCCTGCTCTCTCATCCAGTCATCCTCGCCGATTTCTCTCTGATCTGATATCTCTCTCTCGATTTCTCATCCCTCACTGTGGAGCGGCTGGAGCCTTCCTTCACCACACAAAGCCACGGCCACCGCTCTCTCTCTCGATATCCCTTTATATTCTGTAATACTGCCTGTACCATAGTTCTGTTCATTTAATAAAATTCAAATCGTCATTTTTGTCATACGCGTTTGAATTAGCAGGTGATGTTGCTCTTAACTTACCACTTTGTTGCTTCAGTTTCAAAAGGTTTGCATTTGCAGTTGTCACAGATGTAAAAGCATTTGCTAAAAGAATCCTTTTAACACATGGTTATAAGTTTTTTCACACGCAAATGGCTCCGTTCTGTCTCGAGAGTCGAGATGTTTTTCTCTCTTCCGGATTGAGGTATGCGAAATGTTTGCGAAGACCTTTTAGGATCATTTTGTCCGTGTCGCTTGTGCCATCCTGCTATCACAAATTGAGCCCCGTTTCTCTTCTCGTTTAGTTTGTTTGGAGAAACCTTGTTTTCGTAGATGGGTTTAGGGTTAACATATTAAATTGCCATGAACAATGCCCTAATCAGCTCTGCACATTTTGTACTTGTTTCGTTGTATGTTTTTGTTTCTTCTTTTTGCTCTTCTGCTTTGTTTCTTCTTTTTCTTCTTCTGGTACATAACAGGCATTCCTTCAATTTAGGATTTCCGATTTGTCCCGAAATCTCGAAAATACTTTGGGATTCCGAAAATTTCGTTTGGAATTTGTTTTCAAAGTTCCATCCCGAAAAATTTCGTTTGGGATCCCGAATGCTAGTTTCGGTTCGGTATCCCATACCGAACCAGCCTTACAATCACTTTATGTGGGAAAAAGCTTCTTTGGTATTCTTCGTATCATGTGGCGAGTCGACCAAGGGCCAAAGGTAGTCAGATCCCTTCTCTTGTGTGTGGGTCAGATCTCCTTGTTAATATATAGAAGCAAAAGAAATTTGGGAGAGAGAGGAGAGAGGGATGGGGTGGGGGTGTGTGTATAGAATATGACCACTTCATCTCATGATCACCAGTCACCACAGTTGCAAGTCAAACTGGAAAAGGAAATTGTGTTGAATAAACAAGTTCGCTGTTTCATAATTGTTGATGTTTTCTTGGCTTCAAGATGGGGCATTCTTTCTGTTGTGGGGACTGTGAAATAGACTACTTTTGTTCTGCTTGCCAACCCTACACATGTTGCTAATTACACATACATGCACCCTTTCATCTCTGTAAAAAAAAAAAAAAAAAAATGGTGACACTTACCATAATTAACCAGATAAAATATGTATAAACAGAAAATCCAAACTCCATGATAAGTTGATGGCCCATTGAGTCTGTAATGCTGTGTTGGATGAAAGGTCATCTCGTTACGTTGGTATCAAACATTATTGAAATCAATTATTCAAAGATATTTTCATAAAATGCTTCTCGATGAACAAGAACGTGCGTGAAAAGGCTAATTTTAAAAAAATGAGGAATGTTGAGCATTATTGTGCTGATGCAGGATGAAGGGGCCAGCATGTGGTATGTTGGTATGTATTCAAACATGATAAATGCTAAGGAGACGATCTTATAAAACATTATATAAAAAATATAAGATGACAGAGAATTTATGGAAAGCCTCTACTTTTGAGATAGTACCCGTAGTATTTTTCATTCAAACATTATCTAAATCAAATATATTTACTTGAGGTTTAGAAAGAACGCGTGTTAAGAAACTGATACGTACATTCATAAAATCCGTAAATTTATTGTACTTTTCTTTTCATGCAAAGTTATAAGGACTGAATTGAACTTTGCATGCATGAGCCTGTATATATCCCGAAGTCCTTTAATAGGCTCGAGACCACTTTGCTTGCGATATGATGATGATAAAGGATCACAAATAACAAAAGTTGAGATTGAAATTTTTCATGCAAGTAAACTTTTTAGTTAAAAGTAGACAAGCTTAGGCATTGAGTTTAATCTGTCACGTGTAGTCTCCCAGCTAGCAAACCATCTCCATCAGGCTATGTCTATCTCCCAACAACATATTATCATCATCGTTTTTCCATCTGTTTGCGTGAAGAAAATTCAACTATAAAACCCCATTCAACAACAACAAATTCCCCACACCCAGAAAATTAAAATTAAAATCCACGACCCTAAACCCTAGATCAAACTGGTTTCTCAAACTTACCAATCCAAAAATGTATGTGTGATTGGAGCTGGACCCTCAGGGCTTGTAGCCGCAAAGGAGCTGAGCAAAGAAGGTCACAGTGTGGTGATGTTGGAACAAAACCATGATGTGGGAGGGCAGTGGCTCTACGACCCAAATGATCAGGTCACCTACCCTAAAAGTGCATAGCAGTCTTTACACCTCTTTGAGGCTCATATCTCCAATAGAGATCAAACCATCCTTTTCAATCATAATCTCTTCTCAATCACAATCTCTTCCGGCTAGGACTAGAATGAGAACTAGAATCATTATGTTCTCTTCCGGCTAGCACTAGAATGAGAACTAGAATCATTGTGATAGCTGAGTTCTGTTTACTACAATATAATTATTAAAATCATTTCATTTGACTGGCTAGTGTTTAAAGTATTAGTATTGGTGGAAATATTGATGCAAATTTGTGGAAATATCGACGAATATATCGAATATCTATTGTTTTCGACAAAAATGATGGAAAATTAAAATGAAACTTTACGGCTTGTTAAATATGGTTTGGACGAAATATAAGAGTTCCTCCGATATTCAACCGATGTATCAGAAATATCGACAATATTTGTTAATTTAGCTTAAATTTAAGAGTTCATCCGATATGAGGTGAATTTAAAATCAACCGTATTGAAGAAATTTTAAACATTGACTAAAACTAATGGATGATATATATGCATGAATGATATCAACATTTAGTATTTTTAAAATTTGATTTGATGGTGTTAATTTGTTTATTGTACGTACATGTTTTTGTTGAAATCTACTGTAGTTTAATGTGCGATAAGATCAATTGGATAGGTACACAACCCTGGATAGTTAAAGTACGGGGTGTGCTATTCACACACCATTTTTACTTCTCACACATCTTTTTTACTTTTCACACACCTCTTGTTAATTTTTGTATTTTTATCTTCTTCAATTCATGATTTGACGGTCGAAAATTAGAAGATGTGTGTGAGAAGTAAAAATTGGTGTTGATGCCTTCTGTTTGATCTGATAGTGATGCATGTTTTGTCTAGGCCCTAGATGTTAGTATATGAGCTTTTTATATACTATATGTGTGGAATATCATTAGCAGTGGAAATACCAATAACTCTGCATGCCTGTGTTTATTCATGTCGCGCATGCAAACTAAACGAGTAAGCATTGTGTACAAAGAACCCAAGAAGGATAAAAATCATTCAAACGAAGAAAGAAAACAACACTAAAAAAGTCACTTTGCAACAAAAGGCAATGCCGACCACTTTGAGAAGTAAATTCTACACCAATAATATTTGCATAAAATTATGCAAAGAACAAAATTACACATGCACCCTTTAATTTATGTGAAAAAATGGTGACATTAATTCCCTAACCAGAGAAAATGTATATGGATAATTTTACAGAGATCAAATTTATAAATCAAATTTGCCAACTAAATAATGTATTACCAATAAAAAAAAAGTGTTACTAGTCCCACCCCATTGTCCTATTTTCTCACCCACCTTATAATTTCACCCATCATAAAAAGTTAAAAATGAAAAACTCTCTCTTCCCACCCACCCTTATTCCTAATATAACCTTTTATATATCTCTAAAATCTTTTAAATTCTATTTATTAGAGAATATAGGATATATATATCTCTTTAACAAAAAAAATGATAAAAATTGGTTAACCATCCCAATTCCAAAACCACTGAAGCAACATACCTCCAAACCCCATCTGCACCACGATCCCCAATACGGCAGCCGCACCAACACCCAGGCTCCACCCCATCCAACCTTCGCAGCACCAACATAGCCTCAAAACTGCCCACCTCCATGGGTTTACCTGTAACACCCCACCCCCATTTTATTTAAAAATGGTTTTTAGTTCTTAATTGGTGAACCCAAGACCTTTGATTTTTGTTCCCCTCTACCCGGACCCCCTCTTCTTTCTCTCTTTTTCTTCCCTCTCTTTCCCGTCACTTTCCCTCACTTTCTCTATCTCTCTTCTTCTCCTTCACCGTGCCACACCCCTAACCCATATCCTAAATCATCATCAAATCACAATTTCGACATCACCATCGTCTTTATCTCGTCACTATGAACTCAACCATAGTTTTGGCATCTTGGAAGTCGAACCATGAAGCCCCGTACACGAGCTCTGACGCAGACCGTCACTTTCGAAGTAATTTCCGGCCAAACCACGGCGATTTGGCCGGCGTGCAAGGTATCAATTTCTTCCTCTCCCCAAGTACTACAACTTTCCTTTTTGCTTCACCCAATTTCATTGAGTATTGAAGAAGTTATACTCATTTGAATCTTACCAGTTACCGGCGAATCCGACAGCTTTCGAGGCGTTTTCCGGTCAAACCACGGTGAGTTAGACGTCGTGCGAGGTACCATTCTCTTCGTCTCTTCGAGAACTACAACTTTTGTTTTTGTCTCACTTGATTTCGATGTGTTTTGACAAAGTTATGGCCGTTTAAAGTTGAGTGGTTTTCCGGCCGAATTTCCTGCCTTCTTCTTCCTCGGGTCCGGCGATCCATCAAACTTAGGCCTTTCGGCCTTTCTGCCGAGCCCAACCCAAACCCATTTTCCTTTTTATTTTTAATTTATTTTAATTGTTTTTAGTTAAGGGCCTTGGGCCGTTTTTAATTCAAGGGCCTTCGGCCCGCCCCCTTATTGAATCCAGAAACCATTAGGCTAAAGGTCTTTGGGCCTTTTTGAATCAGGGCCCTAAGCCCATTATGTTTAACCCCTAAACCTTTTGGACCCAAGCCCAAAGCTCAAGCCCAACCCGGATCCAACCCAATACCCAGATCCGTTGACTTTGACCCGACCGGTGACCTGCGTTGACTGACCCGGTCTGACCGTTGACTCTCGGTCAACGGTCAGTGTTGACTTTGACTGTTGACTTTGACCGGTCAATGTTGACTTTTCGGGTTTTCGTCCAAGACTGTCCTAGGCTAATTTCGACGTTCTGGACCCGATTTTGAAGTCCGTTTTCCCAAATTCAATCGTTTGAGTAGAGTTTGACTAAATGGATCATTTATGTGCTTAGGTGAATTTAATGACGGCGGTTCCGTTATTCCTATTTGGTATGGCGTTGCACCAACGGTGTACGGTGAGTGGACCCCTTCTAAAATGCATGTTTTGATAGTAGAAATGCACACATGAAAAGTATGATTTCATAATTATATTTTATGAAATGCTTTGAGATAACATGCTTACTGAGGCTATCTTGAATTATTACTATTTTTCCTATAACCCGTGTTCTTATAGAATATCTTATGGATGACGATATAATATTTAGAACATATTTCGAATACCTCTTTATAGTATAGATGATGGATGACTTTATACTATGAAGTTGTTTTTCAATATATATATGTTCAATGGTTTTGTACTTACCTAGTGGTCCTTTCCGCTACGGGACGTAGGGATAGATTCTGGTCCGTCCCGGGCGACGGTTTGGTGTTGGCATATGGCCTGGAGTGTGTTTCCTCTGGCTATTTAGCACAGGGACGGGGAGCCGACAAAGGGCCTGAAGTGTATTTTCCTCTGACTGTCTGCTCAGAGACGGGGAGCCGGCATGGGGCCTGGGGGTTATCGGACAATTCACTAGGGATTATTATATATACAAGTTATGATTTGAGACATTGCACGGCATGCTAGGTTTCGGAAAACCTATGTTTATCATTATATATGTGTTTTCATAAAACCTGGGGGTTAGTACGTTGATAACTGTTTTACTATATATATATCAAATTGGTCCACTCATGTTTGTTTTGCGCCCCCTTCAGGACTTAGAATTGAGGCGTACAATCCCGGCATCCAGGCACTTCCGCATCGGCATCTTTGAGTCTTCTTGGTGTAGAACCCATTCTTTTACTCATTCAATTTTATATTATTTCTGTTAGTATTCTAGTTAGTCGTATGCTCTGAACACGTTCCTTAAATGCATATTCCTTACTCTTTTATATTTATAAACCTTATTTATTCCTTGTTTTTCGCATTTGCACTCAATAAATGGTTTTCGTCACCCTTGGGTGTCGGCCAGCACGTGCCTATCATGGTATTCGAGGAATATCGGGATCGGGGCGTGTCATTACCCATCTTCCTTCGTTGTACACAATCTCTTTCACTGACGGTATTGGATCGAGATTGTACACTGTCATGAGATAAAGGGAAAGGAAGGAGTTGAAAAGAAGGTAGCCATCATCGACGCCGCCGTGAGGGAGGCATGTGGTTGTGCACTTGTCGTGGTTATAATGATAGTGAGAACGGGGTGGGAGTTTTCTAATTTTTTTTCGTTTTTTCGTTTTTCTACTATTTTAGTTTTTAATGAAAAAATCTAATGCTTACGTGACAAAATACAATTAGTTATTATTTAGGTCCTTACAGTCATTCTCTAAAAGGACATAGTTGTCAATGGAATTTTCACATTTAAGTGGGGTGGGGAATTAAGAAAAGGGGGTGGGTTTAACACTCCTCTAAAAAAATAATCACATTAGTCGATACTTAATTAATAATCCAATCATTTACAACCAAATCATTTGAATTGTAAATTTAATTTACAAAATTTAGTCTTTCTAACATTATCCTTACCGAATATATCTAAGTAGAAAATCCAAACTCCATTATAAGTTAATATCCAACCTTGATGGGATGCCCATTAATTCCCTTTCTGTACTGCTGTTGGATGAAGGTTCATCTCGTTTTGTTGGTATTCAAACAGTATTGAAATCAATTATGCAAAGAGATTTTCATAAAATATCCTTTCGAGGCGACCAAGAACGTGGGTGGAATCAACGTGCAAAAGAACGTGTGTGGAGCTCGTATCGACGTGTAAGAACGTGAATGTAAAGGTTTATAATTTTGTAAAATGAGGTTAGTTGAGTATTACTGTGCTTATATTTTTGGCATAATCTTTTATAATATTAACATAAAAATTATATTTAAATTGTGGAATTGAAGATTATCAAAAGAGAGTATCCTTAGCATTGATCTCCATAGCATTCTTTTTTTTTTCTTTTTCTTTTTTTATGAAAAGTTATAAGGACTAAATTGAACTTGGAGTAATTTAATACTACGGTTTAGTGGTCTTCATTTGTAAGTGAGAGGTTTTAGATTCAATTCTCGTCAAAGATAAATTTGAACCACATTATTGTTAGCCTATTGTGAAACTTAGGCCACTCATTCAGTTCATTAATGCAGATAATAAAATTTGTTAAAAACTTGCATTCATGAGCCCACATATATTCCAAAGTCCTTTAATTGGCTCGAGACAATTTTGGTTGGTACATGACGATGATGATCACAAATAACAAAGGGTAACGTCAGAATGACTAAATTTGAAGATAAAATTTACAAATTAAATGATGTGTCACTAATAAAAATGATCACGTTTATCAACGTTTAAGTAATAAACCAATCATCAATTTACATATTCTTTAATTTATAAAGTTTTATTTACAAATTTAGTCTCTCTATCAGTACCTAATAACAAAAGGATGAGATTGGAAATTTACATGCAAGTAAACATTTTAGTTAAAAGTAGACAACTTTTAGGCATTGACTTTAATTTATCAAGTGTTGTCTCCGAGCTAGCAAACCATCTCCATCAGACGACTATGACTTTATCTCCCAACAAATTATTATCAATTTTGTTTCCATCAGTTTGCGTGAAGAAAACGGAGGAGGATTGTCTGCCCTCCAAGTTCCCGTGCCCTCCCATGCCCTTCTGATTGTGTGGTCACGGTTAAACCACGTTAATATTTTATATTATTATTTATTTTTGTTTTATTATCTTTATAAAAAAAGAATATAAAATATTAACGTGGCTTAACCGTGACCACACAAAACAGGAGGGCATGGAAGGGCACCGAAACTTGGAGGGCAGACAATCCTCCTCCGAAGAAAACTAACTATATATATATAAAAACACATCAACCACAACAAATTTCCGGAAAAGGATCCGGTGAGGATTCATTTCCTCAGATCCTAGGATTCTTCTGTGATCGTAACTGTTCATCATACATCGTACGGTCAGAAATTATTTTAAAATTTAAAATTTAAAATTAAATATAAATAGTACCTAACGAAAACTGATCGTAAAATGTACAATAAACGATCACGATTACGCAATCTCCTAAAATCCCCAAAAAAAAGATTCAGCGATTATCATTTTCCCAAATTTCCCACACCCAGAAGAGAAAAATAAAAATCCACAAGCCTAAATCCTAGACCAGCCATGGCTTCTGAAACTTACCAATCCAAAAATGTATGCGTGATTGGAGCTGGACCCTCAGGGCTTGTAGCTGCAAGGGAGCTGAGGAACGAAGGTCACAGGGTGGTGGTGCTGGAACAAAACCATGATGTGGGAGGGCAGTGGCTGTACGACCCAAATGTGGAGGGAGAGGATCCCTTAGGAAGGGCACCTACCCTGAAAGTGCATAGCAGTCTTTACACGTCTTTGAGGCTCATGTTTCCAAGAGAGATCGCGGGGTTCACTGACTTTCCATTTGCAGTCAAGAAAGGTAGGGACATGAGGAGGTTTCCTGGCCATACGGAGCTTCTTTTGTACCTCAAGGATTTTTGTGATTGGTTTGGGTTGAGGGAGTTGATAAGGCTCAATACGAGGGTTTCATATGTGGGGATGTTGGATGGAGATCATGCAGTTGGTTGCCAAGATTTGAAATGGGTTGTGAGGAGTGTGGAGAAGAAGACCGAGATTTTCGTGGAGGAGGTGTTTGATGCGGTGGTTGTGGCCTCCGGCCATTACTATAAGCCAAGGTTGCCGTCCATTAAAGGTATTTACTACTTTATTAATTTCCTTACTTTCATGCTAGCTCATGTCTAACAAGGATTCCGTCATGACATTATTTTTGACCAATCATACACTAACATATATTTCAATTTTGTCACATAACAGTTTTAAAAAATAAAATGAATACTAATCTGTTAGAACCTAGCTCCACATCTTCTACAATTGCACAGAGAAATACTAACAGAACAACAATATCATTTCATTAACTCCCTTCCTTCTCTTACAATGTACTATTTATACTCATGCTCAACTCTAACTGTCACCACAAGATGATGCCACCTGGCATCCTAACAATACCCCCCCCTTAAAACCAATCTTACAAGTAAGATTTACAATTTCGAAGTAAGTACAATTGAAAACCAGCAATAAAACTAAAACAACAACATCACAGAATGTATTAAAGGTTCACAATTTCTGGAACTTAAGCTTCAGTTCATGGTATAGCTCCCCAATAGCATCATTCCTGAAATGGTTCTGCCATTGGACTCACTTCACTAGCAATCAGCATTGCTTCTCTAGCGTAGCAGAGTAGCTCACTGCCTTGACTCCACATTACACCCTCCAAAAAAGATGAGCAATGGTATTGACCAAATCATTTGATCAACATAAGCGTATTGCTTGTTATGGATATGACTGCAAACCAAAAGATCCATGAACATTACTTTCAAATGTTAGTTTCTTCTGCCTATAAAACATATGAACCGGATAATCCTCCCTAACATATGGGGACTATTTCTTCCCTGATTCGATAGCAAGATGCTTCAAAAAAACCAATTTAAGTTTTCCAGGTCCTTCTATGATTGCATCAGTTGCTCGGTACTGAGCACCAAAAACATGTCTCCCAATACATGTTGGCATTGTCCAATCTGGAACAAGAAGGATAACATTTCTGCAGATAAAAGGTTCTCCAAAAACAGTACCATTTAAATTGTTCCGTATGGTCCCATTTGGACTCCTCCACATCTGTTTCAAGTTGAACTCCTTAACACGAGTTTCATCTGGAGTTATAGTTGCACACTTTATTGCGACATTGTACCAGAATTTTGAGCCACCACCCTTATCCCGAATGCCCTTGCAGTAGTCACGATTGAGAACAACACAGCAAGCAACACAGCAACCATTTCCAAATCCGGAGAGAGTGAACTTTCTTTCATGTTTTCTATTCGTGTCCATACGAGCTTCTAAATGATGCAATCTCAAATTACCAGCATACTCCCCATCAATGAGCATGGAATAATCAAAACTCACCTCACATTTGATCACCTTGGAACAATCAGAACCCATAACACAATCTTGATTCTTGGACTTCGAAGGGAAGAGCCTCTGACTAATTGTTCCACCCTTGTCACGAATTCCCTTGCAGTAGTAGCCCATGGAACGATTGATATCAACACAAAAACCTAAGTCCTTGCAGCTTGCCAGTAAATCTATTGACTCAAAACTGGAGAGAAAATTAGTACCACCTTTATCACGAATGCTCATAAGGTACCCAAGCTTATTATCAAGAATGTAACCTGAATACGACATTTTGTCGAACAGGTAGAGTGCACGCGAACCAGGCAATTTAGCTTTCTTGAACTCAACATTAGAAACATGAATTCCTAAAATGAAAACTTGGGATTTGCCATTCTTACCATCAGATTCAAGAACAGTCGCTGATTTCGAATGAAAGAGCCTTTGAATATTTGTTCCGCCTTTGTCACGAGTGAATTCATGGAAGCCAAGCGTCAAAGAAGCAATGTCGAACGTTTGATCACAGAGCAAGGAGTCGTCACCTAACTTGCCCAACAATTTCGAAGCAACAAGTTCGAGAACAGACAGAGAAGAAGGCAATTCATCTTTCTTCTCTAACAAATCTGAAATAGGAAACCCAGAAACCAAATCCCTTGCCGTGTCCTTCTTGCAAGCAAAATAAGGAAATGGAGGACTTTTCACAGAATTGGCAACTTGCTTGTCGAGTAAATCGAAAACCTGTTCATTCTTCCTAGCCAACTCACTTCGAAAGAACCCAAAACTTTCTTGAAATTTGGAACGGGAATGAAATATTGCAGAACCATCTGCGTGGTATTTGGCATAGTCGCGAACCCTCTTGAATTTCTTCAATGTTGGACGTAAACAAGGAGGACTTTTTGGCTTGTATTTTGGACGGTACTGAGACAAGAATTCATCTACTTTCTCACGGGCTTGAATCTTTTCGTTGTGGAAGGATTGAAGCTTGAGAACAATTTCATCCGATTTCACAACAGAGATATGAGACGCCATTTTGAAGAATGGTTGCCTCGAATTCGATATTGAATCGTGACCCTTAGCCATGAGGGACCGCAATTGAAGAAGAATCAAGTCGTGAGACTTCTTGAATTCGTCGAACTGGGCTGCCAGATTGGAAACCCTCGATTCCATGGTTTTTGCAAAATGTTTGCGGCGTTATACAACGGAGAAGGATTGAGAGGATCAACGCTGGCTGATACCAATGTTAGAACCTAGCTCCACATCTTCTACAATTGCACAGAGAAATACTAACAGAACAACAATATCATTTCATTAACTCCCTTCCTTCTCTTACAAAGTACTATTTATACTCATGCTCAACTCTAACTGTCACCACAAGATGATGCCACCTGGCATCCTAACATAATCACGTTTTTAATCATAATTATATGTGGTTCCGGAGCCATTTCGTGATGAGGCAAGGCAATATATAGTTAATTGCTAAATTGTTAGGTTAGATATATAGTGTTGGCTCATTTCCTCATGATAGCTTATGAGCGTTTGGAGAATCATAGGTGTCTAGCATAAGTTTATATAGATCAACGAAAGTTTCTAGCACAAAAGAGATGAAATGATCCTTTTGCTCATTTGCAGGTTGTGGTGGTGGTTGGAAATTCAGTAAGTGGACAAGATATATCAATGGAACTAGTGGATGTGGCCAAGGCAATCTATCTCAGTGCCAAATCTCTTGACATATCTGAGGGCTTGTCCAAAGTAATTTCCAAACACGAAAACTTGCACCTTCGTCCCCAGGTACAATAAATTAGCTTTTATAATCAAACATCACGTTTGGTGTCTAAGATTAGATTATAAACAATATATAAAGCTCTGTTTTAGTACAGATTTCTTTTATGTGACATTTAAATGCAACCAAATGCAGATAGAGTCACTCCAAGAAGATGGGAATGTATTATTTGTGGACGGTTCTTGGGTCATTGCAGACACTATCATATACTGTACTGGGTAAATTTTCAATTCAATATCATCAGTAGAACGGAAATTTCATTATGACAAAGTGATAAGTTATAAGTCAATCACACACTATTATGTAACATGATTGACTTCAAATACCGGCACATGACATCCCTTCTTTCTATCAAACGATGGACTTGCTTTGGAAAGTGATTGGTTAACCATAGTCTTTTGATTTTGACTGAAAATTTTGTGTGGGTCCCCACATTCAAATTATGGATCCACACCCAGTTGCATTCCCTTTGAAATAGTGTATATTAATTGTTCCAAGTGGAATGTGTGCAGGTATTCATACACATTCCCCTTTCTTGACACCAAAGGAATAGTTACTATAGATGATAACAGAGTGGGCCCTCTGTATGTGCACACCTTCCCTCCATCACTTGCACCCTCTTTATCCTTTATGGGCATTGCAACAAAGGTAACTAAAACATTTCTAATTTTACAATGTATAGTATGCTTTGGGGTATAGGGAGGGTGAGCCAAGGTGCAACAAAAAATGTTGTTTTTTTTTTTTTTTTGTGATTGAAAGGTTATGGTTTATGTCGTGAAAACAGTTTTTTTACAAAATAAGAATAAGGTTGTGAACGATAAACGTTCTTCCTACAACCATCACAAAGTAGGGAGCCTGTTGGGGTTTTGGGTTGCTCAGTTTTAGTATGCTTTGAGGTATAGATTCTTGGTTAAAGATAATACAATTATTAAAATTTAACAACAAAAAATTCAAAACATAGAGCACTTTGGAGCATAATTAGAGTTATTCATTCTAATTTAAGAATTCGGATCGTCTCCGGATATCTATCCGGATTATCGGTTTCTAGGCTCCTCCTGATCCTCTTCTTTCTCTCCTCTCTGAGTCTCCGTGACTGACGCAGCTTCCGTCTTGACAGAGCCGTGCTCGTCCTAGTCTCTTCTCTCTGCGCCGGCGAATCGGAATTGGATCCTCGCCGGATCTAATTGCTGGGGATCCTAGGGATCAACCCACGTGGGTCGTTGATAAAAAATCGTGCGGTCACAATTAAATGTTTTAAAAGTAAAACAGTCTCGTTTTGCGTAAAAAATATAAAAAAGAAAAAAATTGTGACCGCACGATTTTTGATCAACGGCCCACGTGGGTTGATCCCTAGGATCCCCATGAATTAGATCCGGCAAGGATCCAATTCCCGGCGAATCCATCACTTATGGTGCTTTTCATGGCTTCCATGGCCGACTAGTAAACCCGTCTCTGCAATCTGATTTGGTTTCAGTGTTTCAGAATGGATTGATCCCAAAGAACTGTGGAACGGGAGGAGAGGAGAAGGAGAAAGACGAGTGGAACTGTGGAACGGTAGAGAGAGTTCTCTGGTGCAAATTTGAAAAAAATAAATAAACTTGATGCTGGCCGCACGATGTACTACGAATGGCGAGGATCCGGATAGATATGATCCGGAAACGATCCTAATCCGTAATTAATTTAATAGATCTCTCTGAAAAATGATATTTATCCATCGATAAATCTGATCTAGATCATAGGGTTCCCTTTCTTTGAGTCACAAGCAAAATGGATAGCTCAACTACTCTCTGGCAAAACAACATTGCCATCAAGGGATGACATGATGCATTCCATCAAGGAGTTCTACCACTCAAGGGAGATTGCTGGCATTCCAAAGCATAACACCCACGAGATCGGCGACTTCGTGGTAAACTTTCGTGCAACACAATTACATGCATCATGTTTATACCATATTTAGGGCCTCGTATTTAGATCTCGTACAAATACTCAGGGGACTTAAATGTAATTATGGGATAAAGGAAGGGGCAAATATGTAATAAGTGAGGAGTCCTTATTCTATAAAAGGACCCCTCACCCTCACAATTGAGGAGGCCTCACTCTCACTCTCAGAGGCCATTTCTGGAGCCTTCTCACCCCTTTCAACGCTCTCACTTCTAGAGCTCTCTCTCCCCCTCACTTCTCAGAGAAATATAATACAATCAGTGTGGACGTAGCCCAAACATTGGGGTGAACCACGATAACTCTTGTGTCATTTATATTTTATGCAGATTCACGGTCGGATTTACGTTGTTCCAAGACATCCAGTTTTGTGCATCAACATTTGGCGCCGTCTGTGGGAAACTACACGAAAAGCTGTGTCGGTTCTCTTTCATTTTTTCACCTCGGCCGTGGATCTGCAAAATTTGACAAAACCCAGAAAGAAAAAAAACCACAACAAAGTCTCCCCGAAATCCAAAACACCTACGGATCTCCATTCCCATTTACCAAACAAATCAAAACACTCAAATCTCATTTCAACATTTGGTGTATAGTTGTATTCAAACGCAAACAAAATCTCCCCAAAGAGCCTCCCTCTACCGTAGAAGCAGATCTCCAAATTTACCATTTATAACCAAAAAAAAAAAAAAAAAAACTATACCACTTTAAATCTGCTCCAGAGTGAAATTACTCAGATGCCACCCAACCTGCCCAAATCCTCAGTATTGAACCATCGTGTCCACATCGCCACCTCGGCGACGTCGAACACGGCGTCGTCACAGTACCAAAACCAAAAAGGAGGAGGATCTGCTTTCTCTTGTGAATGATGGAGCGGCGCCCGTGCCCACCGTGTGGTCGGTGGACCATATGGTCGATGGTGCAGCGCTTCGACAACCCGCAGGCGTACAAACATTTTGTCAAGAGTTGCCACGTCATCGAGGGCAGCGGTGATGTGGGGACGCTGCAGGAGGTGCAGGTGAAATACACGGAGTAGTCACCGAGTCAACCAAGATCCTCTCGGGTCGGATCGACGACCTCCAGTCATTTCGGGTCTGATCGACGACAGCGGCTTGGGCTGCACCAGTTCACCCACAAGTTCTCTGACCTGAAGGTCATGCGCAACGCACGTGACCTCTTCCTCTCTATCCCGAGACCCGACCTTTTCCTCTTCAACATCGTCATCCGAGGCTCCACCGCCAATGCCGCACCTTCCTCTGCGATTTCTCTCTACACTCATTTGCGGAAGAATACTAATGTTGATGGGTTTTGAGAGAGACATATCGCTTTGCTGATGGGTTTTGAGAGAGACAGGTCGCTTGGCTGCACGCCCATGCGATCCTGCTGCAGGCCCATATTCTTGTGAGAACAAGAATCTTATCTTTACCCTTATTCATCTCTCTCCGCCCAGCCGCTCCATCATCTTCCTAGATATCCAGAGACAGAGAGAGAAAGAGATGGAGTCTGACGTCCCACTCATCGAAATTACGGAAGAAGACGACTCGCTGCTCCAATTGACCCACGGTGACGCCGTTTTCAAGCAACATCGACAACAAAAAATAACCCATTAACGAGATCGATCGATTTACACAAAGAATGAGTCCAACCGCTGCTTCTGCTGCAGCGGCCATGAATGCATCAATTGATACTAGCAGTGGCGCTAGCGCTGTGGCTAATGCTAACGCAAGCCTTCATCCCAGTGCTGAATCCAGCAAGGGCGTCAATGGCCTGGACAAGCTCGTCCTCCATGATCCACGAGGCAGTTCCAGGAAGGTTAAAGTTTAATCTTGGGGTTCTAGCTGCGCCGCTCGCCCCGGTTAATCAAACGACGCGAAGACAGAGCTCGACGAGTCAACAATGTCTGTGACTCGCGCCTTCTGGGATCTTCCGAGTCGGTCCAGGGAATCGGCTTATGTTCCCAGTGCATCAAACTCTTTCTCCTCTCTCTCTCTCTGTGCAAACGCTGATGGCTGAGAAACCCAGATCGCGAATCCGTGACTTTCTATTTTGTATAGATTATTTCGCCCTGCAGCTTTACAGGCACGAGCTTGCTGAAGATCAGCGAGATGCTCTGTGCGGCGTGCATGCCAGTAATTGGCCTGATCAAAGAAAGGCCTTTGTGTTATTATTAAAAATTGCAATGGTCCTGAACTTATCTGCAGAATGATGTGACGCCTGCTTTGGGCCTGCCTCCTGTTTGCAAGGCCCCTGCCAATATCTCCAGATGTCTTGAATCTCTGCATTTGGATCCTAAATCACCGGAAGCTCAAGTTTTCTATCAACTAAAAGGTGCAGTTGAATCACATGACAACAGTGTCTAATCTGGGCAAAGTGTTGGGTAATACCACTGCACATGATTTGCAGGTGCAAGTGCAGGTGCAGGACATCAGGAAAAAGAGGGAGTGCAGCAACATTAGTGAGGAACAGAAGAAGTGGAAGCTCCACTCCACCTTCCATCATACCCAACAGCAAAAGAAGAGACAGAAGGAATAACAAGAAAGTGGAACGGGTTTGGTGGGAAATATCCCACACCCCATTGTCGGCCAAGGAAAAAAAAGTGTTAGTGGAATGGTAAACAATTCCACAAAGAAGTGGAAGACTATTCTGAACCTAAAAAGAAATGGAGGGCACGACAAAAGAAGAAGAAAATGGAGGAAAGGAATAAAGAAAGAAAAAGGTGTTAGTGGAATTGTAAACAAATCCACAAAGAAGTGGAAGACACGGCAAAAGAAAAAGAAAATGGATGTCTGGAGAAAAACAGAAACAAAAGCAAAAGGAAAAGAGAAAAGCAAAAGATCTTCCTATTATTATGATTCCTTATGTCTGCCAGATAAAGAAACAGAGAGGGTGCAACAGAAAAACACTGCAAAAGCATGGAATAAATACCCCATCAGAATGATGTAATTTATTTTCCTTTTATTTTGGAAACATTTGTATAAACTCCATCAGAGGGTAATATGTATAAACCCCATCAGAGGGTAAAAAAAAAAAAAAAAAAAAAAAAAAAAAAAAAAAAAAAAGGGCAAAGCCCAAAGTAAATGGGCTGGAATGTTGTGTAGAGGGCGAAAACCCATAAGCCCAAAATAGCTCCAACCAGGCGATCAAAAGTACGCCAAGTACTCCAAATTATACATGAGCATTACTCATGTCATTCATACATAGACATTCATGAGCATCACTCATGATAATCATACATAAACATTCATGACCATCATTCATGTCAACATTCATGAGCATTACTCATGTTAACATTCATGAGCATCACTCATGACAACATCCATGAGCATCACTCATGTCAATCAACATAAACATGCATGAGCATCACTCATGTCAAATCAGCTTCAAAGACTTCATTTACAAAGCTCTAGCTTCAAAAGCTTCATTCACAAGAGCTCTAGCTTCAAAGACTTCATTTACAGAGCTCTAGCTTCAAAAGCTTCATCTACAAGAGCTCTAGCTTCAAAGACTTCATTTACAGAGCTCTAGCTTCAAAAGCTTCCTCTACAAGAGCTCTAGCTTCAAAGACTTCATTTACAGAGCTCTAGCATCAAAAGCTTCATTTACAAAAGCTCTAGCTTCAAAAACTTCATTTACAAGAGCTCTAGCTTCAAAAGACTTCATTTACAGAGCTCTAGCTTCAAAGCTTCACTTGCAAAGCTTCACCTACAAAGCTTCACCTACAAAGCTTCAGTGCAGGGTATACAAATACCGCCTCCGAACAACCGCCACTTCGGCCCATACATGGATTCAATTTGAAGTCTCCAGCCAACAGACTCTATTGACCGAAGACTTGGGGGACTACATTATGTACCATATATTGGGCCTCAACTGGGCCTCATGAAAAATACTTGGGGGACTCTAGCCCATTATCTATGTATTAAGGAGCGAACCCTTATTCTATAAAAGGGACTCCCTCACTTTCATTGAAAGATCACCCATGATTTATGTATTGAGGAGCGAGCCCTTATTCTATAAAAGGGACTCCCTCACCACCATTAGAGAGCATCGCCGCCTACTGAGCAACTGTCTCACTGCGAGCATCAACTCTAGCCCATCACTTATGTATTGAGGAGAGAGCCCTTATTCTATAAAAGGGACTCCCTCACCTTCAAACGCCACAAGCCAAGCCAACCAAGGCAACATAAGCTACAAGCAAAGCAGCCTCACAACATGTGCTACTTCTAGTTGAGCATCATTTCAGATTGGGCACCGCCTCATATCGAGCATCAGTTACTTCGGCCCACACATGGACTGAATTTCAAGTCTCCAGCCAAAAGACTCTCTTGACTGAAGACTTGGGGGACTACTGTTTATACCATATTTAGGGCCTCGTATTTAGATCTCGTACAAATACTCGGGGGACTTAAATGTAATTATGGGATAAAGGAAGGGGCAAATATGTAATAAGTGAGGAGTCCTTATTCTATAAAAGGACCCCTCACCCTCACAATTGAGGAGGCCTCACTCTCACTCTCAGAGGCCATTTCTGGAGCCTTCTCACCCCTTTCAACGCTCTCACTTCTAGAGCTCTCTCTCCCCCTCACTTCTCAGAGAAATATAATACAATCAGTGTGGACGTAGCCCAAACATTGGGGTGAACCACGATAACTCTTGTGTCATTTATATTTTATGCAGATTCACGGTCGGATTTACGTTGTTCCAAGACATCCAGTTTTGTGCATCAACACATCACATTTACTAATCAAGTGACTCGTAAAGCCATTGTAGCTTATATTCTAAGGTCTTTACGTTTTTTGTTTCGCTTGTTGTTGCAGTATTGTGATAGATATGGGGATCACATAGGGTTCCCACGTTTGGAAGAATGGAGGAAAAAGATTTGCCTTTCGACAATAAGAAATGCTGAGACCGACTTAGAAACATATAAGGATTCGTGGGACGATCATGAGCTGCTTCAAGAGGCTCTTCAAAGTCCACATTTCACTCAACTTGGGCCTCAAGATTTAGATTTTCCTCTGTAATAACTCTACAAATATTATAAAGATGATGCAAATATGTGGTAAGTGTAACATTACTCAAAATAAAACTCCTAAGTAACTCCCGTGATTATTTTTATTTTGTGACTTTTGTACACATTCCATATACCATTTTCCATACCATAAGTTCTAAAAACACTGTTTGATAAATTGATAATGATTTTATTTTCCTAATCCTTTCTCAGTAGTTAAATAAAACAGAACATAATAGTGAAATTTGCAGTTAACAACATAGCTAGAGCTAAGTGAATAATAAACGAAATTAAGATAGCAATGCAACAAAAATGTGACTCAAATCTGAAAGGGATACCAAAAAAAGAAAAAAAAAGCCAGCAATAGAAGGCCAATAGAGGTTCGAGATTGAGACAACAATGTGGGAGTTTAACGACGTTTTTCATGACTTATATGAAACAGATGTCAATAAGCAGGAACATTTTATTCTTATTGCTGTTGTGTCACCTGTTACAACTACTAATAGTAATTGTGAGAACTGTTTCCTTAACAAATTAAGAATGATTATATCAAGAGCATACTTCAATTCCATTAAGAAAATCTGAGGTCTAACCCTATGTTTCACAGAGGAGAAAATCCAAAAAATAAAAGCTTTCCCCTCGATTCTTTTTTCCATTCATTTCTCACAAACCAGAAAAAAAATTTAAAATCCAAGCATGGAAGCTTTACAAAGACAAATTTAAAAAATGTTAGTAGCTAATTAGGCTTCGAATATGCCTCAAAATGTCAAGCAACTCACTTCCTTCTCTAACGATCCAAAATTTTGAAAATTTAAACAAAAGATTTTAAAAAGAAAATGAAAGATAAAGACCATATCATTCAATACACGTTAAAAAGTTGGATTTGACTTTAAATTGGACTCAATCTATCTACCATCCATTAGAAAGCAGTAGAACTCCCATATGAGTATTTCTGCATTTGTCTCCAAATTTACTTTTAAATTTATAACCCCCCACGTTTTAGCGATATATTGGTGTAAAATCAGTTGTCAATATCAAGTCCTTCTCCGATAAGTCCATTGGAAAAAAAGCACAGTCCGCACTAATTCGATTGGGTTCCGATGATCAAACCGGTAGCGCAAGTCCGACTCATCTCAGCTCTCAAAGTATGCGGAAACCACCGTAATGTCGGCCACCACAATGCTTCACCAGCCGGAAGAATGGCTCCTCCTAATCCTCCTCCAACTCCTCTGGCGCCTACAATTCAAAATCCTTTTGCTTTTGCTCTTCCTCCGCTTTCAGAGCTCAGCCGCCCCTCCCCCACCTTTCTCACCTTCTTCGGGAACCCCTGCCTCGATATCTTCTTCCGCGTCGTCGAACCCGACACAGCGCTCCAGCAGGAGGCCAACCGCAACTACCTCAACCAACTGCTCCCGATGGCATGGTCCCACAATCCACTAACCACGCTCAAGCGCGTATGCAACCTTATAGACAGGGTACACCGGCACCTGAAAATGCGACAGAGAATCCTTCTACGTGGCGATGTCTTGGCTCCACGAGAACCATCCCAAAACCCTAGCCTCCAACCTTGCCGCCATTGCCGCTCGTCTTTTGAAGCAGTGCTCGGCATTCTGCGGACTGCCTCTAGTCCGACATTCAAAATTTCAAGCAGCTCAAATCAAAATTGGTTAGAAAATCTCAGTCGAAACGGGATGATGTTAACGTTGATGAGTACTGCGTGGAGTGAACTCGGGCGGGGAGTTGGTGTCCCGCCGTGGACTACTTGCATGATTGCACCACTATGCTTTCCGAAAGCATTGCAAAGAAGATTTTCCCGCGGATTTCATTTCAGGGTTTTGAGGAGGAGAGGCAGAACATGCGGACAGAGCCCGAGAGCTGCTGATGAAGGAGGTTTTGGTGCCCTTGAGGGATCCCTTGGAGATTCTAGCTATACATCTAACACCAACCGGTACGGTTATCATTATCCGGACTGGTCCGGCGAAGATCCTTCTCCGGTTCAGAAGTATTTGGAGGAGGTGAAGGCCGGTGGCAAGTCCAAGATTAGGGCCGCAGCCCTGCTTCCGCATGAGATCGTAGAACATGTTTGTGACAACAATGAGCTCCGCCAAGCGGCTGAGCTTCAGTGGAAGGCAATGGTAGAGGATGTCTACTTGAAGCAAGGCAAGTTTAAAAGCTGTTTGGCTGTGTGTGACGTCTCCGGGAGCATGATGAGGGTCCCATGGATGTATCCGTGGGGTTGGGGCTTTTGGTGTCTGAACTGAGCGAGGTGCCATGGAATGGAAAGGTGATCACTTTCAATCGAAACCCTCAGTTGCTTGTGGTACAAGGCGACGATCTTCGGTCCAAATGCACATTTATGAAAAGGATGGACGGCCAAGAGTGGCATTGTCAGGTTGATTTCCGAAAGGTGTTTGATTTGATTATGGAAGTGGCTGTGAATGCAAATTTAAAGCCGGAGCAAATGATCAAGAAGATATTTGTGTTCAGCATCTATCATGACCTTGACGAGATTTCGGCGAATGACTGGGAGATTGCTTATGAGGCAATACAAAGCAAGTTCAAAGAGAAGGGGTATGTGGTGCCAGACTTGGTGGTTTGGAATCTGGACCAAGAAAAGTCCACGCCGGCGGTGCCTTGCACACATTCAGGGGTGAAAATGTTGAGCGGCTTCATCAACAACAATTTGGTCAAGTCCTTCTTAGAGGATAACGGTGATATTGGCCCCGATCATGTCATGGAAGCAGCCCTCTCCGCCAAAGAGTATCAAAATCTGGTTGTACTAGATTGAAGAACTGACCGTAAACTATTGCATTGAGAGGCCGGCACCACTAGAGATTAAATTTAGTAGACCTTGCTAGAAATTTGTAATCTGTTTAGAGCAACCTTTTTCTTCATTAATACTGATTACTTATCTGCTATTTCTATGCGCACTTGGATCTGCAATGTCCTTGGTGGAATCTAAAAGAAGAAAAACAAGCCATTTTCAAAGAGAAAGTAATCACCCAGTGTGTGTGGGATAGAGAGGGGGAAGCTAACCAAATGTGGGATTCCATGGCTAGTTGTATCCGAAAAGTAGCAAAAGAGGTATTAGGAGAGTCCAAGGGCTTTGTCCCACACCAAAAGGAATCTTGGTGGTGGAATGAGGAGGTACAAGCAAAGGTGAAGGCTAAGAAGGAATGTTGTAAAGCCTTATACAAGGATAGGACCGATGAAAATGGTGAAAGGTATAGAAAAGCGAAGCAAGAGGCGAAGAAAGCTGTGAGAGAAGCTAAGTTAGCGGCTTATGACGATATGTATAAGCGACTAGATACCAAAGAAGGAGAGTTGGATATCTATAAACTAGCTAGAGCAAGGGAAAAGAAGACAAGGGACCTAAACCAAGTGAGGTGCATCAAGGATGAGGATGGAAAGGTTCTTGCTACAGAGAACGCGGTTAAAGACAGATGGAAAGGTTATTTTCATAATCTTTTCAATGAAGGACATGAAATGAGTGCTTCTTTAGGGGAGTTGAGTAACTCAGAAGAGTGTAGAAACTACTCTTTTTATCGTAGAATCCGGAAGGAAGAAGTGGTTGTAGCTTTGAAGAAGATGAAGCATAGAAAAGCAGTAGGCCCAGACGATATACCAATCGAAGTGTGGAAAGTTTTGGGAGAGACATGTATAACATGGCTCACTGACCTTTTCAATAGGATTTTGAAAACGAAGAAGATGCCGAATGAGTGGCGAAGGAGCACTTTGGTGCCTATCTACAAGAATAAGGGCGATGTACAAAATTGCATGAACTATAGGGGTATTAAGCTAATGAGTCATACAATGAAGCTCTGGGAGAGAGTCATTGAGCATAGATTGAGGCAAGAGACACGGGTTTCAGACAACCAATTCGGGTTCATGCCAGGGCGCTCAACCATGGAGGCAATCTATCTCTTACGAAGATTGATGGAAAGATATAGAGATGGGAAAAAGGATTTACACATGGTCTTTATAGATTTGGAAAAAGCGTATGATAGGGTCCCAAGAGACATTCTTTGGAGGATTTTAGAGAAGAAAGGAGTACGAGTAGCATATATCCAAGCTATACAGGATATGTATGAAGGAGCAAAGACTGCCGTAAGAACTCATGAAGGACAAACCGAAAGCTTTCCCATAACTGTAGGATTACATCAAGGCTCATCCTTAAGTCCTTACCTTTTTGCGTTGGTAATGGATGAGTTAACAGGACATATTCAAGGTGATATTCCTTGGTGTATGCTTTTCGCAGACGATATAGTGTTGATAGATGAAACTCAGGAAGGGGTAAATGCAAAGCTTAACCTTTGGAGAGAAGTGTTGGAATCTAAAGGTCTTCGCCTAAGCCGATCAAAGACAGAATATATGGAGTGCAAGTTCAGTGCAAATGGAGGCCAAAACGAGTTAGCGGTGAGGATCGGAGATAAAGAAATACCAAAGAGCGACCGTTTTCGTTACCTAGGATCTATCTTGCAAAAGAACGGAGAATTAGATGGAGATCTCAACCATAGAATACAAGCTGGATGGATGAAGTGGAAGAGTGCATCCGACGTGTTGTGTGACCGCCGTATGCCACTGAAGCTCAAGGGAAAATTTTATAGGACGGCAATAAGGCCGGCGATGCTGTATGGCACAGAATGTTGGGCGGTGAAGCATCAACACGTACACAAAATGGGTGTAGCGGAGATGAGGATGCTTCGTTGGATGTGTGGGCACACGAGAAAGGATAAGATTAGGAATGAGGATATCCGGGGTAAAGTAGGAGTAGCCGAAATTGAAGGAAAGATGAGAGAAAATCGGTTACGGTGGTTTGGACATGTGCAAAGAAGGCCTACTGACGCTCCGATTAGAAGATGCGACTATGGGACAGAGGTTCAGGGCCGAAGGGGTAGAGGAAGACCTAGGAAAACTTTGGAAGAGACCCTAAGAAAAGACTTAGAGTACTTGGATCTAACGGAGGACATGACACAGGACAGAACACAATGGCGTTCTAAGATTCATATAGCCGATCCCACTCAGTGACTTGGATTTTCCAAGTCTCCAACTGAGAAGTTTTCCTCACTCGGGAAATTAAGGGAACACTACCTCAACCTATATGCTCAACTCACAAAGCTTCAACATACAAGCTTCAACAAAAGAAAATTCAAAGAACTTAGCGAAGAAGGCTTTGGTGTATTTAACACAATACGTTGAAATGAAGGAAAGCTTATTTATTGATATCCCCGATAAGTTACAAATATGTACATATACTTGAGTCAAAATAAACTAACAAGAGGGAGCCTTCACAAAGGTTGCTTAGGAGAAGTCTCAGCAGTCGGTAGAGCCCCAGAAAGAGAAGGCACCGGAGGGGGATCATTCGGAGCCTCAGTACTGGACAAAACCCTAGAAGGAGGAGACATCAGAGGTTGATCATTTGAAGCTTCATTACGTGGTACAGCCCCAGAAGACGAAGGCAATAAATGCCTTTGGAACAAACCCACAAATCTCTGATGATCAAGTAAAACCTGACCATTAGATTCCTTCATCTGGTCAAGCTTCCTCTTCATGTTTGTAGCATAGTCATGTGCGAGCCGGTGCAACTGTTTATTCTCATGCTTGAGCCCTCTAATCTCCTGTTTGAGACTCATCACTTCAGCCGCCAATGATTCAACTTGGCGGGTTCGTGCAAATAGGCGTTGGGCCATATTAGACACAGAACCTGCACACTGAACACTGAGAGCCAGAGAATCCTTAACAGCCAACTCATCAGACCGTTTGGAAAGTAGTCTGTTATCTTTGGGAGTGAGAAGGTTCATGGCCACTACCGCAGCGGTCATATCATTCTTCATCACGGAATCCCCAACGGTAAGAGGACCAGTAGAGGAGACGAATGATGGGCGCCATATGTTGTCTGGAGAAGGCGGGGCTGCCTCTTCAACAAGGTTCAAATCAAAACGACGGTCGGAGGGGCCAGACATTTTCAAAGGTGTTGAAGAGAGAAGAGGTCGGACAAATCAAGATCTTAGAAGTGCAAGAATGGAGCTTTTACTGGTGGATATTCAAGTGTGCTTTGGAACTTAATGTCAGCCCCTATAAAAATCTGCACTCGACGAAGCTTCAGAAATCGAAGAGGCGCCTGCTCAGAAATCGAAGAGGCGTTTGCTTTCTCAAAAGCTGGGCTGCTAAAAGACCACGAAGGCCGATCTCAGAAATCGAAGAGGCTTGCTTTCTCAAAAGCTAGGCTGCTCAGAGACCACGAGGGCCGATCTCAGAAATCGAAGAGGCACCTACTTTTCCAGCCTTGTCAGCACCTGTCACATGCACACTCAGCTTTGCGGAAATTATGGGCATTCTGTCGAAGATTTCTGGCGAAGTAGAAAGCACATGAATCGTACTGTTCAATCACCCACTTCCCACACACAACAGTAGCTCATGGGTACCACAGATAACTTTGCCAAAGTTCTCTGACAAAGTTGAGACACGTGAAGCTTGCAGCTCCCACTACATCGCTCTGACCAAGAAGGGTAAAAGAATTGCAAAGAAACAACACTAACAAAATTTAGACACATAAATTTTGAAGGTCTAGCTACCATATTATTACCCACAAGGGTAAAGGAACAGTACCACTGCTGGATAATTGGAAAGTTCCGGTGTGTCAACCTCTGTGCTTCGTGGCAAGGTAGACTAGCAAACATGCCCAACCTTTACTCACATTCGAGAAAACACTCCCAACAAGATTGCTTGCTCCAAAATCGAAGAGGCACCGCCCTCCGAATCTCGAGAGCCAGACTCCCAACATGATTACTTTCTCAAAAATCGAAGAGAGGGTAAAGGAACAGTACCATTGCTGGATAATTGGAAAGTCCCTGTGTGTCAACCTTTGTGCTTCGTGGCAAGGTAGACTAGCAAACATGCCCAACCTTTACTCACATTCGAGAAAACACTCCCAACAAGATTGCTTGCTCCAAAATCGAAGAGGCACCGCCCTCCGAATCTCGAGAGCCAAACTTCCAACATGATTACTTTCTCAAAAATCGAAGAGAGGGTAAAGGAACAGTACCATTGCTGGATAATTGGAAAGTCCCTGTGTGTCAACCTTTGTGCTTCGTGGCAAGGTAGACTAGCAAACATGCCCAACCTTTACTCACATTCGAGAAAACACTCCCAACAAGATTGTTTGCTCCAAAATCGAAGAGGCAATGCCCTCCGAATCTCGAGAGCCAGACTCCCAACATGATTACTTTCTCAAAAATCGAAGAGACACCGCTCTCCGAATCTCGAGAGCCAGACCCCCAGCAGGATTGCTTTCTCAAAAATCGAAGATGCATCGTTCTCCAAATCTCGAAAGCCAGATCCCCGACAGGATTGCTTGTTCGAAAACCGAAGAGGCACCACTTTCCCAACTTCAAGAGCTGGATCTCCTTGGATAAAGATTGTCTGTAATCTTCACACGCAACATCAGCTTTCCAGATACCACAGACCATTTTTTCAAAGTGCTCTGACAGAGTTAAAACATGTGAAGCTGGCAGCTCCCACTACCGTGCTATGACCAAGCAGGGTAAAGGAATAGCATTATTACTTGATGTTAGGGAGAGTCCTATATATGTTGACCTCCATCCCTAACGGACAGGCAGACCTGCAAAAATGCTCAACCCTTTCTCTTATCTGAGAGGGCACTCCCAACGAAGCCTTTCGAAATATTCAGCTTTCTTTCCCCCCGATAATACCTCTGTAAACAAGCTATACTAGAGCAAGAGTATCCCATATCATGCTTTTTCCCTGTCTTTTCCTTTGGCCTTGTTCTTACCTGCAAGACAAGGAGAAAGAGAGCAATCAGTCAGCACTTGGAATCAAGCTTCCAACCAGGAACTGACTGCCTGGAACCCTTACCTGATTACTTACCTGGCATTGCTCTCGAGTACTCATCTTCAACATCTTATGCTTCCAGGGAAGATACCGCATCTGCCTGAGGAACAGATAGGGCAAGTGAGAAGGATACAAGGAAGCATGTGGAGACAAGTGTAACAGCACATGTGGGGATACATCCACTACTCTGTCAAAAGCAAAAGTATCTCATATCAGCAGGGTCGAACGTATTCTAGATTTGATGGACTTGTTTTGACCCTCAAATTCTTCAGTCGGCCTTATACTCTGGAGGAAACCAGAAAACCCTCCAGCCCAGTTCAAGAATAAGCCTGTGGAAAGTTACTTCTTCAAAAGCAAAAGTATCCCATATCATCTTTTCTCATTTTTCTTCTCTTTATCTTTCATGCTGCCTGCAAGATAGGGAGAATGTGAACAATCAGCCGGAGCTCTGATTGCTTACCTTGTTTGTCACCTCTTTCAGCAGATCCCCTAGCTCGGCGACTTGGGGGACTCCTACTACATGGTTTGTATCGCGCTTGACCAAGCATGAAACTACAAGTAAGCTTCAAATGAAATTGATACATTACCTTGTGCATCTCCACCAGTTACAGATACCACCCCTGGATGGAGGAAGAGTACTTCCAGAGAAGATGCCACATCTACCTATGAGACAGATAAGGCAAGTCAAGACAATACCACACTCCGGTACTTAGAAGTTTCGTGGCTACGAGATCATTCTCCCACAATATTTCCTAATGTCATTTGTACTAAATCATTCACTTGTACTCACTAAAGGAGAGCTTGAACCTATGTACTTGTGTAAACCCTTCACAATTAATGAGAACTCCTCTATTCCGTGGACGTAGCCAATCTGGGTGAACCACGTACATCTTGTGTTTGCTTTCCTATCTCTATCCATTTATATACTTATCCACACTAATGACCGGAGCAATCTAGCGAAGATCACAAAAAGTGACCGTTTTCGCTACCTAGGATCTATCTTGCAAGAGAACGGAGAATTAGATGGAGATCTCAACCATAGAATACAAGCTGGATGGATGAAGTGTAAGAGTGCATCCTGCGTGTTGTGTGACCGTCGTAGGCCACTGAAGCTCAAGGGAAAATTTTATAGGATGGCAATAAGGCCAGCGATGTATGGCATAGAATGTTGGGCGGTGAAGCATCAACACGTACACAAAATGGGTGTAGCGGAGATGAGGATGCTTCGTGGGATGTATGGGCACACGAGAAAGGATAAGATTGGGAATGAGGATATCCGAGGTAAAGTAGGAGTAGCTAAAATTGAAGGAAATATGAGAGAAAATCGGTTCCGGTGGTTTGGACATGTGCAAAGAAGGCCTACTGACGCTCCGGTTCGAAAATGTGACTACGGGACAGAGGTTCAGGGCCGAAGGGGTAGAGGAAGACCTAGGAAAACTTTGGAAGAGACCCTAAGAAAAGACTTGAGTACTTGGATCTAACGGAGGACATGACACAAAACCGAGCGCAATGGCGTTCTTGGATTCATATAGCCGACCCCACTTAGTGGGAAAAGGCTTTGTTGTTGTTGTTGTTGTTGTTGTATTATTATTGTTGTTGTTATTATTATTATTTGAATAATGCTAGAGTTATCAAATTTTTGAACCAAATTTGCAAACCAATGATGACCAATAAGAAACAAGCGACACTTAATTAATATTTCAATTATTTACAACCACATCATTCGGTTTACAATTTTTGTTCAAAAAATGAAAAACGTTAAGGAGACTCCATCAAAAATAGAACTCTTCATGAAGCTCCAATATATGATTAAAATCTCTAAACTCATCTAAATTCATACAAATGGGAGTGTTCTTTTTCCTTATTTTTATCGAACTTTTATGTACTTGAGCTCGACTCTATTGCATGTGCTTGACATTTTCTTTTATTTATCTTATTTATTTTGTATGATTTGAAATGTTCGATGTTCTTTATTTATTTATAGGGAAAATTTTTGAAATGTCATTTGAACTTGTACATTTTTTTTTCAATTTGTCATACAAATTAAAATTTTAAGCAAATTATCATACCAACTTTTCGAAATCATCAATTTGTCGCCTCACCCCAACTCCGTAAAGTTTTCTTGTGTTCAAGGTTTTTTCTGTCATTTAAAACCTTTTTACAACTTTACTTTTCTTTAGTAAAACCCTAAAATTTTGGGTTCGAGAGTTTTCATGCAGATTGTTGTGTTCGAGCAGCATATATGCATCTACTGACATGCCGTTGTTTAATTGATTAATTACTCGTGTGTTAATTTTAAAGAAGCAATGAGGGAGATTTTATTAGTAACGAAAAAAGAAATATTAATTATACCTAATCAGATAGGATATAAACCTTACGCCTCTTAAAAGTATGCATGAATCATTCCTTCCAGAATGCCTATTGCATTGGGTTTTGATCACCTCAATTGGTCCAACCTAAAATACAAATGCATTCGGCCTTGGTTCATGGGCATGCTAGCACTGGTTGGTTTAGTACGAGAAAACATGCACAATGGTCTAACCGAGTGTAATATAAAGCTTATGTATAATTTTCTTGATTAGGCAACGCGAAACATTTAGACTAAAAAATACTCCTACTAATCGTTATCAGCTTATTTCTTTTCTTTTCATATAATGAAAGAAATCAAATATCTAACTGTTTGAGCTTAAAATTACACAATCGGCTCGAGTGATCGAAGCCGTTGAGCGTTACAGATTTTCTTCCATGCATGATGCATATGCGTGTGGGTGAGGGACTTTCCATGGAATTTGTGTATGCGTGGAGTGATCAGCACAAAGATATGTAAAAAGATTAGCATGTTCTGCATGGATGAGAATGGATCAAGTGGGAACTTGACCAAGCAAAAAGTTAGTGATAATTACCATCGAAAAGTGATAAAAGCCATCTGAAAGGAGATATAATTTGAAATGGATATGGTCTCTTGGGGCATGCAAAAGATAAGAGATGGTAAAGAATAAAATAATATTCTTTTGTTTTCCTACATGGTCAAAACAACAATGTGCATTGAATGTTGCCAATAATCTAGCCAAAGCAAGATTGCGTCAGATAAATCTTTGAAAGCCGAATTTGGTGGAAGGTCAGGTTTTCAAGATTACAGCGGGTTTTGATTGATGTGATAAGGTGTAGGGTTAGCAACAGATAAAGACTCAGAGTCACGGTGCAATTAGGATTGGTTTCTGCGACCTGGGCACGCAAATTTCTATAAATAACAAGCGGCAGACAACTAAAAGGGCCCCTCCAATTCAACACACAACTGCCCTGGGCAAACTCTCTCAACAACTCTGAGATTTTTTATTTTCTCTTTTCGCTGACACATCTTCCGTTGACATCAACAACACTGTGAAAGCAACCGGTGATATCTTAAGTCGGCATAGATAGCTCTGTCACCGTAGAGTCAGCCGATCTCGCAGCATCTTCCGTTGGCATCAATAGCACTGCAGCGAGGACGATTGGTTACCTATCCAAGTCTCGGTCGAGAAGGATTGCCAAATCCTTATTGGTCGAGGTCATCTCATCAGCCTTCTCGGCGAAGTGAGGTGTTACGAGTTACTACATTCGGCACATTGAAAGCCGAATTTGATATTGAACTTCGCAGAACTAGCAGCCTTGTCTTCAAGCTCTAGAACCCGAAGGCCGAGAGTGTTCCTTCCTCAGCCGCAGTCGCGAGATTCAGAAGTCAGTAGCGCACCCAACGCAATATCAACAAATTTTACTCCTCGGCCGACGAGTTGGCACGCTCCGCATACAACCGAATGACGTAGTTAGCTTATAGATTACTCGACATGCGCGTCACGTAGGCTTGGTAGTTTTTAGGGTCAACACTAACATATCCTAATAACTAATCAATCCTCATCACTTGATGATTTTAACATTCTAGCAAAAGCAATTTCAGAATAAAGTTACATATATATTATGATTACAAAAAATACAAGTGACAATGATATTACAAGGGTAGGTAAAATATTTCCCAAATGAATAACCTACTTAACCTCACTTTCACGCTCCAATTTTCATTCCTTTGAAGTTTTTTCTCCATGATTCAATTCAACAGTAGGTAAATTTTTTTTTTTTTTTTGTGGAAAACCTCAACAGTAGGTAAATATTTTGTACAAACTGTACACAAATGTCGGTAGAATACTTTCGCAGTCGGTGAAGTTTGCTGAATGATAAATTTGTGGAGGCATGATTTTGAAAGCAAGCTATGATTCAAGAGCTTGTCTTCATGGTAAAGGCCAGATTACAGAACGAGTGCATTATTCTCTCACCAATCTGCTTATTATAGATAAGTTTAAATTTTGAAATTTGTGTTTATCCATTACGCAGATCTTGAAATTTAAATTCATTCAACGATAATAAATAGGGTGGTGAGCATAGTCAATGTATGTTTTCCAAAGTTGTAATCACAGAACTCAGTTTAATCATGCCACAAGGTAGTACATAGTTTGCATAACTAATTAAGGCCCTTGCTATAATAAGTGCTTAAACCTCACCACCTTCGACGTAAAGTGTTTATCACTAATAGTTTTAGTTTTAATAAAATACGGGACGGAAATAGTACGTCAACTAGTGGTGGAGTCAGAATTCTATATGTGAGGGGGGGCCTTTCAAATATGTATGAAAAAAATAATATTTGAACTCGTTACATGAGGAATCGAAGTAATCTTCACAAATTGAAAGACCTATTAAATTTAATAGAGAGAATAAAAAAAATTGGACAATACAACTGAGCAATCACTAATTAAAAAAAAAAAAAACACATACAAAAAAATTATGTGTTACATAGGAGGGCAAAACCGAAGTCCACAAATAATAGATGATTAGGTCGATTTAGAATTAATAGTAAAATCTCTTTTAAAACTTCCATCTACAAACTCACCATTCATCAAACTACAAAGATAAAACAAAAACTGTCAGAATCAAAAGACGACGATGTGGTTCAACTCACAACTCAACTTCTTCACATGGAACAATTCATCTTCCTCATGTCTCACAACAATTGAAGGCTTAGGGACATTGGTAAATTTCTTTTACTGTAATCAATTAAGGTGGGCCGGGAGACCACTATGGTCCTTTAGTAGCTCTGCCCGACGCTAAGGATATACGTAAATGACATATATGCAAATTTGGTCTTGTTATGACCGCATGAAAAATGAAAATATTTAAAAAAAATACATGCATGCGTGTATTTTACGCAAATTTGGTCTATGTTTGCTCTTTATGTCAATGCCTCTTGCAATTAGGTTGAGGAACTGCTTTTTTTTATTTTTCAAGTTGTATTGCTCGAGCGTTGCAATTTTTTTCAATTCGATAATAATATATGCAAATGACGCTTTATTGTAATAACAAAAATTAATTATGCTTATACATCATGGTTCTAGCTAGTTTGATCTTTACCAACTTTGCTCTCTTAACAACTAACTGTTTAATTTACTAACACTATGCTCTATAAAAAAAAATGTTTTGCTTATTTAAGAGTAATGTTATTCATACCATGTTTTTTTATCACATTTTCATACCACCTTAGGTGACATTTGATATGAATAGCCACATCATTTGAATTAATCATATTTTTAAATTTAGTTCATTATTTAATAAACTAATAATTAAGAAAAACTAGTTAATCAAATAATGATTGTGGTATACAAGGAGTCTTTCTCCTTCATTTCCTTGGGTTTTGCAAAATTTTCAATGAGTAATGCTATTTGTTGATGCACAAAACCGGAGGGGTCTTGGAACAACGTAAATCCGACCGTGAATCTGCAAGAAAGTAAAGAACACAAGATGTATCGTGGTTCACCCCAATGTTTGGGCTACGTCCACACTGATGTTGAGTGTATTTCTCTGTATGAATCTATGGATTACAAGTGTGAGGAAGAGTCCCCCAGAGAAAGAGAGAGTTTAAGAGTGTGAGGGGGTTGCTGGATATGAGCCTCTATTTGGGGATGTGAGGCTTGAGGATTGTGAGGGTGAGGAGTCCCTTTTATAGACTAAGGGCTCCTCACTTATAACATATTTGCCCCTTTATTTATTACATAATTACATTTGAGTCCCCCGAGTATTTATACGAGGTCTAAATACGGAGGCCCTAAGTATGGTACAAACAGTAGTCCTCCAAGTCTTCAGTCAAGAGAGTCTTTTGGCTGGAGACTTGAAATTCAGTCCATGTGTGGGCCGAAGTAACTAGATGTCGTCTAGAACTGATACTCGATATGAGGTGGTGCTCAATCTGAAATGATGCTTAACTAGAAGTAGCACATGTTGCGAGACTGCTCGGCTTATGGCTTATGTTGCCTTGGTTGGCTCGGCTTGTGGCGTTGAAGGTGAGGGAGTCCCTTTTATAGAATAAGGGCTCGCTCCTCAATACTTAAATGATGGGCTAGAGTTGATGCTCGCGGCGATAAAAGGAAATAAAAGGAATTTGAATGAAAGAGTAATAGGAATTTGAATAAAGAGTAATAAGTGGAGTTCTAACATTGAGCCAACTTGAGCATCTTCATCCGGAAATAAAAGGAATTTGAATGAAACATAACATGTTTGCATGATTATTTGGTGGTGGATAGCAATTCCCCTAACTCGTTTTTCTTAATTTGTGAACTATTTAAAATTTGTTTCTGTCCTGTTTTTGTTCAATTTAATTTAAATAGAAAATCAACTCCAAAAATCCCAAATATTTGTAGAAGTGTAGCTCTGTGTGTCTAGTGTCTTCATATAAAATTTCGTAGAATTTAGATAAGTGTAAGTTGGTCTAATAATTATTTTTCGGTGGCTGGTCAGTAGGGACAACAACAAGTTTTTGTGACATTTTAAGTAGTTAGATAAAACAATCTTCTGTGAGAAAGACCCTTATTTTTATATGCTACAATTGAAAAATCTTAGCTTTAATAAGGAAAATCAATAGGACATTTGTGTGCTACTTTGTGGTGTGCTTTTAATCTTATCAGTACTAGAAGAAGAAAAAGAAGAAACAAAGCAGAAGAGCAAAAAGAAGAAACAAAAACATACAACGAAACATGTACAAAATGTGCAGAGCTGATTAGGGCATTGTTATTTGTTCATGGTAATTTAATACGTTAACCCTAAACCCATCTGCGAAAACAAGGTTTCTCCAAACAAACTAAACGAGAAGAGAAACAGGGCTCAATTTGTGATAGCAGGATGGCACAAACGACACGGACAAAATGATCCTAAAAGGTCTTCGCTTGCTTTTCTCTACGATCAGATCTCGTTCCTTCTTTGTTCATCTCTACTTTCTCTCTCTAAAACGTTTCACAGGGGCGGGTTTCTTGGCTTCAAGCCTTCAACAGATCAAGAATTGATTTGGGCAGAGCGGTCGCATGGATGTGGGTCGTAGTCGCGGTGAGGGTATGGTAGGTAGGAACGATGCGACCATTTTTTTCATCGATGTTCCTCTTGAATTGTTTGATAATTAGAGCCAATTTATTTTGGATTTTGATGAGGGGAGGATGAGAATTTTGATGATGGGGATGATGAGATTAAAGAGGAGAGGAATTTGGCAATGGAGAAAGGCGGCAAAGTACAATGGAGAAAGGAAAGGAATTTGGCAATGGAGGAATTTGGGTGAATGCGGCTGGGGATGGGGAAGGGGAAGACATGGGATTTTGGGTGGGGAAGACGATTTCTGGGTTTGGTGTTTTTATTTTTTTTAATTTTTTAATTTTTAATTTTTATTAAATAGGGTTAATATTATAATATTTTTAATGTATAAAAAATTATTTTTTTTGCCACGTGTCAGCCACATCAGCACAAATATGGCAGCCACGTTAGCTCTTAAAGGATCAATGGATGGAAAATGTAACGGATATTGAAATAAAATAGTAGGTGAGGTATGAAAGTGAAATGTTTTAAAGATGTTGTATGGAGTTGTAATAGACTTCAAACCTGATGGGGTATTATGTAATTTACCCTTAATTTTTATTGGACTGAATTAGATTAGTTACTAATGAAGGTGTGCTATTCACACATTACTTTTTACTTTTCACACATTCATTAATTTCTATCATTTGATTTTCTTCAATTCATCTGACTCGATGATCGAAAATTAAAAGAGTGAGAAGTAAAAATATTTGGTAGGCACAAAGATTCAGTTTAATGGGAGTAACCCAACTCGCTCCGACTGCCTCCCTCGCTAAACTGAAACCCCCCAAATATCACAGGACTGCTAAGACTCCCACGTTGCTTCATCTGCCTCGTTCCCCCGAAAAAAAATGATCTTTTCCCATCTGGGTCTCGGTGGTATGGGGTCTTCCGCCATCTGGGTCTATTGGTATCTCAGATGGCACACACACACATCGCTCTCTCTCTCTCTCTCTCTCTCTCTCTCTCTCTCTCTCTCTCTCTCTCTCTCTCTCTCTCTCTCTCTCTCAAACGACCTGAATTTTCTCACCTACCAAACACCCCACTTCCGCTGATTCTTCCCCCACCAGTCACGTTCCGTCTCGGGAAGTCAATATCCAACTCCGACGTTTTCAGCAAACCGTGATCTTAATCTGATACGACAGACAAAGTGAGCAATTAGTAGGAACTGGGGATTTTGAAAGGTGTTTAGTTGGTGAGAAAATAGAGAGAGAAAATGGAATGGCAATTAATAGGAACAGGGGAATTCCATGAAAGCAAATGGGATTTTGAAAGGTGTTTGGTTGGTTGAATTCTCTGCAAATGGGAATTCTATGAAAGCAAACATTCAGGCCAAGCTTGATGAAGCAAAGAGCCAGAGAGAGGCTTCAGGTTAGGACCGAGAAAAAAAAGGGAGTGCAGAGAGGCAAATAACGAAGACTGTTCTTTTATGCAAATTCATAATTATTTTAGTACATTGTAAATTTAATATGTGACATAAAAAATTAAAGGGGTAGGTAATCATAGAAGATTCAACCCACAAAGGAGGAATCTTTTCTAAGATTCTGAAGACCGGTTAATTACACTAACACACACTCCTTGAGGTTTATCATTTTTTTCACAAAATCTCCTCAGGTTTGAAATATTACACCAGCATCCCTTCACGTTTTCATTCATTTTCACATCCACCCCTTAAGGACGATATTACCATTGTAGTTAATTATTAAAAATAAAATTTATAGATAAATAAATCAAAAATTACATTTAAACATTAGAAAGAAAAAAAAACCCAAAAGAAATACTCTTGTAAGATTTATCAATGTGGGAAATCGGCATCTAGCTAGTTTCTCCAGAGGCTATTGATTTTCTAGATAAGCTTTTTCATTATGATCAGCAGAAAATCCTTACAGCAAGAGAATCAATGGCTATATGCATGTTATTGAATCCAATCCTTCAGTAAAAAAGACCTTGTAAAATATGCCCCTTTGTCTTTGGGTGGAGCCTGTGAACAATATGAGATCAACAAAGAAAGGACATGGATCCTCTCCGGAACCAATTGTCCTAATCCTAGGGATCCATCAATCCGGACCGTTGAAATTTGATCCAACAGCTACAAACAGAAGCCCACTTTAAAAGTTATAATAACTTTAACCATTTGATCAAATTTCAACAGTTCGGATTGATGGATTCCTAGGATTAGGACAATTGAATCCGGAGATGATCCATGTCCCAAAGGAAAATATTTCTCTAACTTAGGATGTTCATTGCATCCCTCATTGTCAAAGTTTTATATTAGGGTAAATTACACAAAACTACCTCAACTATTAGGTCATTAACAGTTTCGTACCTCGTCTTTAAAAAGTTTCAATGTCATACCTCATCTATGAATTTGTTATAATGTCATACCTTCTGTTAGTTTGTCTGTTAATTCTCTGTTAAATGCTGACGTGGCTTGAAGCGGGACCAAGGTATAAAATATCGATGATATCGAAAATATCGATAGTCCATAAACACGGAAATTTCAATGGAAATATCGGGATATTATCGATATCAATAAAAATTGAATAAAAACCACGGAAATTGTAAGAAAAACTTGAAAAATTTTATTGAAACTTTGCAAGATATTTATTTAGTCAATTATCTATTAGTTTATCACAAAAAATTGGAAGGAAATGCATTACATGATGGATTTAACTGATTTAAGTTGATATATAGTGAGCTGGCAAACATTGTGAGTGTAGAAAATATGTAGTAATTAATGAAAGAAGTTTAAACACACCATAATCATTTATATATAATGAATTAGTACATTATTTTACACTTTATACATTGCATGGTAAGATACATAAGTGATTTAGTACTACATAGAGTTCCTATAAGGTTCAAAATTTTCACTATCTTCGTCATCTCTATGTGTAGAGTAAGTGTATTTTAGCATGTTTTCACAAAAACATAAGTGATATGGTGGTTAAGGTGTTGAAGGAGTAATATGGGAGGGGTTCGAATCCCCTTGGTGTTTTTTTAAATATAGAAATTTATCTTAGATAATAAATATTAGCTTGCAAGCCTTGCAGACATCTTAACGACCATATAAATATTACAGGCTAATATAATCACAAACATATCTATAGCGAGTTGGATAAGGCCCAGGGGCTTGGTTGACAAAGGGAGGGGTTCGAATTCCCTTGGTGTTTTTTTTTTCTTTTTTTTTCTTCTTATTTTCTTTTCCTTTTCCTTTTTTTCTTTTGTTTTCTCCTGCCTTTCAATTTCTCTTTCTGGGCAATGTTCTCCAAAGAAAACAAGTCAAAGTGCGGGTCCAGGTTGCAGACAGACTTCAAAGGGAGACGAACTCGATCCGAGTGGTTCTTGGATCTGGGCTTCGTCAGAAGGTGGCGGCGCATGACTGGGTATAGGGAAAGTTAAACCAAGAAAAATTATCACCATTAAAATAAAACAGTAGATACATTATGACACACTCCAACCCGAGATGTCCATTAGGACTCCAAATCGAGTTGTGCTGGCCGACATCTGGAAGGTGACGAAACCATAAAGTGTAGTGATGTGGAAAATGTGAATAAATTTAAACTTAAAAGTGCCTAATTTTAAGAGTGCACTATGAGCGGGAATGAACTCATTTCACACGTGATGACAGAGCATAAGTAAAGTACAGTAAAGTGGAAAGAGAATTATACCATCGAAGGTAACCGCCTATACCAATATTTGCCAAGAATCCTTGTCAATACGAAAGCTCAACTACTAAAACCTGGGGGGGGGTGCGAAAAATAAGGGTGAGTGGGCCTGAAAATAAAGTTTTAATAAAAACCTTTCAAAACGTTATAACCCCTCGCCGTAAAACCTGTATAGTTTCCAAAAAATAATACTACATAGGTACGAAAACCAATGCACCAGAGCAGCGAAAACTGAAGTATGCCATGTCATAATATCTCAACAATAATAAATGTAAGCCAGGTGTGAAATCAGTCTAAACTATCATACCAGTCAGAGTCACCTGACGTGACCTATACGACTGGACCTGTAGCTTATCAACCTAGGCTAGCACACGAGTCAGAGTCACCTAGTGTGACCTATAAGACAGGCTAGCTATAAATGTGTACGCTCAAGTACTACGATCACGTGAAAGCTATGCGATAAATCGCGGGTCACCTACGAGTCGGAACCACCTATTATGGTCTGTACCACAGGCTGTCACCAGACTTGGATCTAAGGTGAGCGTGCAGTGTGGGAGGTGAACAATCACATGAAGGCTGGCCTTAACCCCGGGCGGGAGCACTAATACGGGGGTGCAACCTTGATGAGCTCTAAATAAATGTGTGCATACCAAAATGATTCAACCATTTCAATCCACCACATAACCTTACCTGGACTTACCTGCACGTCCCGCATTCACCTTAGCATTTCAAAGCATTCACAACAATTATATGCAGGTAATATGCATATGGATATGCCATGATGCAATCTAAAACTCAACCATATCATAGTATTTTAAAATATATATAAGACATGGCGTAAAATGCATAAATCAATTTAAAAGCATTTGTGGAAACTATCAATTATATATATATATATATATATATATATATATATATATATATATATATATATATATATATATACTATAAAAAGGAAAAGACCCACTTACCTAGAGTTTGCGCTACAACTCCCTAGCACGAATATCAAGGCGTCACGAACGATTGTCGCCTAGAACAATTATCAAATCACGTCTCATAATTCTTATCGATAGAACATGTAACTTACATAAAACAGATCCCCAAGGACGTTCTAAAATGATTTGAAACCCATTGACCAAAAGTCATACGTCAATCAAAGGTCGACTGTAGGGTCCACAACCCTACGTAACTCAATTCAGAATATCCGCATCACAGATTTCTGATCCGTAACTTCCCAATAGTTTCAATAAGCTTCTAGAACACCATCCTAAAGTTTCGGAACGATCCAACGGTCGGATGTCCTCCAATTGCTAAAATTAAGTAGCGGCTGAAGTTTTATTTTACGAACTTACAAATTTAATTCGGAAATATCCATACGTCGGATTCCCAATCCATAAGTTCCTATGGTCCTCAAATATTACGTACTATAATGTATTAAGGTTTGGTGATGATTCAACGGTCGGATTGTCGATTCACAAAATGTCCAAGTAGCGGACCTTAGCGAATTTATACCCAAACAATGGAATTTCATCAATTGGATGTCAAATATGGAATCGGGGCATCCAAATTAGCTTAGGAAGGTCGGTGGGGTCTCGGACCACGCGCCGCCTCGACTTGCCGGAAAAATTCAACTATTTCTAAAAATTACCAAATTTCACAAAAATGTAGATTTCAATGAGTAGAGCAAATTTTATACATGTGGCCAAGTCCAATTTGGCTGGGAAAGGCCCCAAATTGGCTCACACCCGTAGGAAACCCTAGAATGGGTGTTCTTCGATTCGACTTCCTCGACGTTCCAACGTCCCTACAAATGGTTGGGTCTTGTTCCTAGGTCCAAGGGGGAGCTAATTAAGGGTGGTGATGGATGGTGAGACTCGTCGGAAAGGTGGAATCACCGTCAAAACCTCATGGGTCACCCGCACGGTTTTACACGGTTTTGGGCCTAAAAATCTTCAAATTTAGGTGGAGATGGAAGATGGGGTGTTGTGGAATAGGTTTTAGGTGAGGGATGGGTGAAAATCACCTGAAAAATTGGTGGAAATGGCTGGAATTAGAACCGGGTCGAAGTCAGTTTTGTCTGCGTGGGTTTGTGTCGACGGGAAGGGATGGGGAAAATTCCCTTTTTTCTTGATTAGTTGATGCCTTTTTCTTTCCTTAACATTGATTAGTGAGTCTTCCCACAAGGTGGGAGTTTAACACTTTATAATCTAAAATATAAATAACCAATTTCAAACGTTCGTAACTGTATCATTATAATCCGGACTCGCAAACGGCTTTTACCTATACGTTCGTACCAACGAGTACTACACAAATACGCCAAAAGAATAAGTCATACGTTTCTCTAGACGATGGTCAATGGAAGTTAAAGTATTTCCCTCTAGGGCATTTTCGTCAATCCCCTTGATTAAAATAAATGAAAACGTAAATTTAAGGACGGGTTGTCACACATTATTCTTTTATAAGATTAAAAAATAAGGTAAATTATATTGTAGGTACATTCTGTTTGTAATAAAAAAAAGGAAAATTGAAATTCATAAACAAAAAGTAATATATATACTATTTTTTTATTCAAATTTCCTTTATTTGTAGGTGAATTATTTGCAAGTATTATTATGTATATTGGGTACATTTTATTACTAATATATATGTGTGCAATAATTTACGTATAGTATTATGTAAAGTATAGATAAATTTATAGTATTACTACATATACTTGACCTCAACGCATATCGAGGCATGCTGACCGTCACGTGATGGTGACGTAACCATATGCGATGTGCGGAAGTGAGTGTGATATAAAAATACGGATAAATAAAAACTAACTAACTAATTTACACTAGACTAGTATATCAGTGCGAGGAAAGTGTTAGAGAGTAGGTACACACATAACCAAAGCGTAGGTATCATAATGCAGTCCAAAAGTCTAATTACTAATTATACAGATCATAAAAGAAACCTACACTGATGGATGTCTGTCAGAACCGCTATGGAGTCTTCGTGAGCCACCAGCAAGAACTTCTACCTAGGACCTGGAGGGGCGCAAAACAGAAAATGTGAGTGGGCAAAAACAAAGCTTTTCAAAACAATTTATCTTTCCAAAAGTAATAACCCCTCACCGTAAAACCCGTATAATTTCCCAGAAAATAATACTACGTACGTATATAAGAACCATGCTCGAGAGTAGCAAAACCCACATGTATGCCATGTCAATCATCTCCACAATGCATAAGTAAGCCAAGTGAAATGAATCAATATAAAATGACATATCAGTCGGAGTCACCTAACGTGACCTGTATGGCTGAGTCTATAACTCATTAGTCAAGTCCTGCACACGAGTCGGAACCACCTAATGTGGTCTGTACGACAGGCTAGGTGTAAATAAATACACTCAAGTGCTTTGATCACGTGAAGACTGTGTGAAGTATCGCAAGTCACCTACAAGTCGGAACCACCTAAGGTGGTCTGTACGACAGGCTAGCACCTGCCTTGGATCCAAGGTGAGCGTGTGGTGCGGAAGGTGAACGATCACGTGAAGGCTAGGCCCTCGCCTCGGGGTGCAGGACAATGAATTACGCACAACAATTCATCACTAACTATTATGTAATCATACCAACCATGTGTACTCACCTGAACTTACCTTGGCTTCTGCAATAGCATGCAATATTATGCAAAGCTATACTAAATCATATGCTAAAATATAAAGCAAATATGACATGACATTTTAAAACGTAAAAACCATTTAAAACTATTTCTGGGAAAACGTAAAGCATATATACGTATATATAGAAAATCAAAAGCCTACTCACTGGTATGTAGCTGGGTCGTAACGCCCAAGTCTCGCCTGGCTACACTCGTCCTCTGGGAACGTCTCTTCTATATGTGAAACCATTGATTTAATGTTAGTTTAAGCACATAATCAAAACCGTATAATAACTTCTCATACGTTGCTCAATTGGGATGTTTGAAAATACCATTGTGGCCTACTCAACACCATGAGTATCCCCATATTTTTAGACTAATTTTCTGACATCCCACGCGCCGGCCACGCGCAGGCACGTGCCTGGCACACGGACGGAATCCTTAACGACGTTAGGGAATATTCCGTTAAATAACAACATATTCCGTCTAAAAACTAACGGTGTTACCTGACGCCGTTAGTATATTCCATCAAAGTTGATGGAATATTCCTCCTTCTTTTCCGGTGGTTCGCCGAAATCCGTCGCCGGTCGTCGCTGCACTAGCCGATTTCTGGAAAAAACTTTGAATCTCAATATCTCAGTCGTTTCAATACCAAATTTCACGAATTTTATATCAAATTGAAGTCCTAAACTAGAAGAACATGGTCTACCTATTTGGGGTCCTAAATTCAATGAGAAATTGTCGAAAAATCCCTTGAAATTTCGGCTAAACCTGCAATCCCACTAACGAGCTTATTTTGGCGTTTGACCTTAACCAAAATTAATATAAAACACTAGAGAAGTTGCGTGGATACCTTTTTGAGTCTCAAAACCAAGAAAAACCTTGACGATCACGTCGGGAAAACAGAGTACCCCACCGAAGCTCCTAAGTTCTCGGGTTCCCGTGAACCGTTCTTCGTTCCAAAGGTGTCACTAGACTCGAGAGACCACAAAAAACACGGTGACGTGAAGTTCGTGTTTGATCCGTGAAGTTTTGGAGATGTTAGAGAGCTGGAGGTCTCGGGTGTACGGACGAGAGAGTGTTCGAGAAAAAAGGAGAGGGATAGTAAGGTTATACACGTGTGGTTGTGTGTATGTTTGTCACGGGATATGCCAAAATAAAAAGGAAACAAGGCCTTGATTGGGCCATAGGATTCTATGACTAACAATTAGTCTAAAACTAACCCAAAATTCTAATTGGGTCTAAACTTGTGGGAGATATGGTGATTGGTCAATTCCTTTAGCCTGATTAAACATTCGTTTATTCGTAACATTTTTGTTACAAACCCACCTCGACCCAAACTCGTGTCAAAACTCTCGTGACGTCGAGTATTATTTAATTACTTCAACGGAAAAATAATTTAAAATCATATGCATACACCCCACATCACATCGCCTCGAGGGCATAATCGTCCATTCCACACTTTCGAGGTTAAAATATATTTTAATTTGGAACGGGTTGTCACATACTAGGAAAATTTTAGTACTAATACATATGTCCAAATAATTTACCTATATTTTTATGTAAAAGTCAAATTATAGTGCCCTTTCATATTTTCCTTTGGTAAGAAAATGACAAGATTAAATTAAAAAGTCTAATTATTTGTAAATTTGAAAAACAATTACGAAATCTTAAGGAAAGTATAACATTAGTGCTTTTGTTTTCATTAAACCCTCCCTTCAAATCTACATAGAATTAAATGTATACATTAAAACAGTAATTAGGGGTATTTTAGGCATATGAAAAGTGCAAAATGTGTAAAGGCAAACAAAATTAATGAATTTGTTTATGTGGAGCCTATTCATGGGTTTTATTCAAGTAAAAAAGCTATGTCAGGTTTTGTATAAAGAAACTTGAGTTTCAGGGGCCAAAGTCATATTTTCAGTAATTTTTTTTATAAATCCTTTTCGCATAAAGGAAAACATTTTTATTCCATTCTACAATTTACACATCAAAGGCCCACATACAAATGTAAAAAAAGCAAAGTTGGACCCTCCCAAGCTAACCAAACCGAGCCCAACCAAGAGCCTAAAACCAGAGAAAAAACAAAAAAAGAGTCAAGATAACTGCTCCCACCACTGCAATAGTAATTCACGATCAACCCGATTTGACTCCCCCAACAGACGCCCATAATACAACCAAGTAGCACTAGGTAAATCCCATCGTTTAACCATAAACGCCGCTCCAATCTCAGCCAAAGATTAAAAGAAGTCTGTGGGATTACCATGAACAACACTGCCAACAAAAACAAATAGAAAGAAAGTGGTGGTGTTGTAAACAGTCGAGCTGGTGTGAATATCGGAACACTTTACGCACAATCGTGAATAGTCGTAACAAGTTGCGTTGAAGACTGACTTTAGACCGGAATGAAGGTGGTTTAGGAAGATTGATGCCCATGGGGTTCAGAAAGAAAGCTGGGGATACGTAAAAGTAGCAGAAGGAACGAAAGGAGGAAATAGAAAGAAAAATGAATGATCTGCCACCGATCCCAGCCACAATGAGGGCTGGCGACTACAAAATCAGACGGAAGGGAAACCACTCACACAATAGTGAGAACGACTCTCAGGAAGAGAGAAGAGCTCACACATGGAGAGAGTTTATTTGTCGCAATTCCACTATGCCACTAATTTGGATCAATTAAAAGTAGACAATGTAAGTATGATGATTATTATGCATCTATATTGATTGGATGCATTCACTGTGATGAAGAAACCCTATTTTTTATTTAGGAAAACTAACAAAAAGTCTTAAAAAACTTTAGTTTTTAACGAAAAAGACAAAATAAAGGTGTAAGTGAATGATACCAGGAGTGACTTTTCAAGGTAAAAATGTCCTTAACGTTAAAATTGAATAGTACCAGGAATGTTTCATTAAGATTCTTTTTAGACCCGATTTTACACTATCGGCCCGAGCAATCGAGGCCGTAGAATGAGTAAAATTCTGAGCCGTTGGATTGAAAGAAGATTGAGATGATTGATTAATAATTTGTCTAGATATTATTATGATTTTAATAATCATGATGTTATCTGAGGAATTATTGAAAATTAAGGAGTCCAAAAGATTGAAATGCTATTGGATCAGAAGATCGAAGATAAGGCTCGGCTGGTTGTGGAGATTCTATCATAATGCATGTTTTTTTTTGGGTTGGCAAATGGATATTAATTGGCAGAAAGATTAATGCATGCATGGAGGAAGAGTTCAAATGAAGGAAGACTTCTTTCTTTAATCTCTTTATGCGGGTTTGCTTGGGATATACCACATCAGGAGAAGCTGCAAGTGAAGAGTCGTGCATGGTAATGACTGGCATCAGGATAGCATCAAATCTGTTTGGATTAGGTCACGGCATGATAATTCACTATTATTATGCATTGCACTTGGGTTGGACCATTAGTTTGGATTGCCTCCAAATAATGGTAGGCTTGGATTGCCTCTCCAAATAATGGTAGGCGTTTATTGGTTATGACGCAATTGCATGCATTAATATCCACTGATGCTGCATTATCATATTTAAAAAAAAAAACCAAATCGATGGGATTTCATGCATTATCACATCCCAAAAAAGTGGGAGTGCCTACACGAGATTATCTAATATTCTTAGGAATATTACTTCTGCACGCAGGATACTCACGGCAAGTAACAGACAATGAAGTGTACTGGCATTATAAGTATTGGAGTATTAACATCATTTAGGAGCGCTCTCCAATTCAACACACAAACTGCCTTGCGTAAACTCTCGCTCTATGTGAAACCTCTCAACAACTTTGAGATTTTTATTTTCTTTTTCCACCAGCACATCTTCAGTTTGGATAAACAACACTGTGAAGGCAACCGGTGACATCTTCAGTTTGGAATCAGCTGACCCCGGAGCACATTCAGTTTGGATAAACAGCATTGCGTCGAGGCCGACTGGTTATCTATCTAAGTCTCGGTCAAGAAGGATTTTCAGGTCCTTATTGGCAGGGGTCATCTCATTAGCTTTCTCGGCGAAGTGAGGTGTTACAGATTACTTGGCTCAGCGCATTGAACGACGAGTTGTTTTATGATTGGATATTTACAAGTAAGTTTTAGAGTTTGGCATTCTGACGACCGAACCACATTTACCATCAAGAAATACATCTCTTTTGAGTACTTGTGTCTGTATAGTTTGGTGCTAGTTCGGTGTGCTTATACTCTTACAAATATAATCACTGTGACCAAACCCGGCGTCGACGATCCGTGAACTTCGCAAGACTAGCAACCTTGTCTTCAGGCTCTAGAACCCAAAGGCTGAGACGTGTTTCTTCCTCGACTGCAGTCGTAAGATCATGAAGTCAGCAGTGCGCTCAATGCAACATCAACACATTTTACTTCCCGGCCGAGCTTGGTCGACGAGTTGGCATGCCCCACACAACCGAATGACGTAGTTAGCTTATTAATTACTCGGCATGAACGCCGCGTAGACTTGGTAGTGTTTAGGGTCAAGAATTACAAATTAGCAAAACATACATATTCCACGTGGGCAGCTGCTCGTTAGGTTAGACCTTGGTTCTCTTTCAGAGTGGTGGGGGACTTCATATCCAGGATCGCTCAGATCTTCTTTGGATGTGCGTTTTGCATGGTCTGACCTTTGCTTAGGGTCAAGGGAGATGTGTTCGGTGTCTTCTTCTGGTTTCCATCTTGATTCATCTGTCAAGGCATTGTCGACCTTGACTCCATCTTCTTGACCCGTCTTATGTGATTGCTATTTGGTGGAGGTAGAATCGTCTTTCTGCACTTCAGCTGCTACTGTTGGGGCGAAAGACTTCTTCCTTGTTTTCTTAAGAACTTGTATAGTGCATCGTTTAGACATGGCCTGGTCGTCTTTGATATCTCCGACTGCTCTTTTCGGGATGCGAAATCGGATTTTCTAATACTCGATCGAGGTCACAGCTCCAATCTTCACTAGCCAGGGTCGGCCTAAACCCTTAGCCTCACAATGGGTTAGCAATAATGTGATTCAATCAGTTGTTTATTAAATATTATTTTCTCTATTTTTAAACATGTTCAAAACATCTTAAGAGGCGTGTAATGCAGGTTACAAAAAAAGTATTTTGCAAGCGGATAATAATGTGTTTAAATTGCATTAAATTAGTTGTCAAATGATTGTTTTTTATTTAACAAGCGATATTATCAATACTAAGGGGGAGGGGTGGACTTAACCTCACAATAGGCTAGCAAGAATGTGATTCAATCAGTTGTTTATTAAATATTATTTTCTCTATTTTTAAACACGTTCATAACATCTTAAGAGGCGTGTAATGCCGGTTATAAAAAAGGTCTTATAATAATGTGATTAAATTAGTTGTCAAATGAATTTTTTTTTAAAACAAACGATATTATCTACACTAAGGTGGTGGAGGGTGGGCTTAGCGTCACAATGGGCTAGCAATAATGTGATTCAATCAATTGTTTACTAAATATTATTTTCTCTATTCTTAATGTAAATTTTATAGAGACCGATTTTATTATGTGAATTCAGTTGCTTTAATTGTTTTATGAGGAGTTGCTTCTTGCATGATCTAAGATTATTCATTTACTTCAAATATTTGACTTTCCTTTTGTCAGTTTACACATATAAATATATTTAAAATGTGTAAATCGTGTAGCACGCCGTGGTTCAAAAATGCCTCCATCATTTTAACTAGTTTTTTTGTGCTTTTTTTTAATTAGTACCTCACAATAGGCTATCAATAATGTGATTCAACTTCTCTATTTTAAAACACGTTCAAAACATCTTAAGAGACATGTAATGCCGGTTATAAAAAAAAGTCTTTCGCACGCATATAATAATGTGATTAAATTGGTTGTCAAATGATTTTTTTTTTACAAACGATATTATCTACAATAAGGGGGATGAGGTGGGTTTAGCCTTACGATAGACTAGCAATAATGTGATTCAATCATTTGTTTATTATTTTCTCTATTTTTAAACACGTTCAAACATCTTAAGAGGCGTGTAATGCCAGTTATAAAAAAAAGGTCTTTCACACGCGGATAATAATGTGATTAAATTAGTTGTCAAATGATTGTTTTGTTAACAAACGATATTATCTACACTAAAGGGGAGGGGATGGGCTTAGCCTCACAATGGGCTAGCAATAATATGATTCAATCAATTGTTTATTAAATATTATTTTCTTTATTCTTAATGTAAATTCTATAGAGACCGATTTTATTTTGTGAATTCAGCTGCTTTATTGGTTTATGAGGGGTTTGTTCTAGCATGATATAAGATTATTCATTTACTTCAAATATTTGACTTTCCTTTTGTCAATTTATGCATATAAATACATTTAAAACGTGTAAGTCGCGCGTAGCACACAGTAATTCAAAAAACGCCTACTGCACGCTCGTAAGCGCGTGCATGAAGGCTAGTTATATATAACACGAAAGGTTTCTTAATTTTCCGACGATGGATTCACACTCTACCAAGTTACCAAAACATAGTTGAGCTTTATCTCACAGCTCTTCACTAAACTTATATATGTAACTGGGATATGTAGAGGGGCACTTGAAAGATTGAGTTATCAAATTTTTAGTGAGTGAAAACCACCTCCACTTGAAAACAAAGTGGTTTAGGGTTTGTTTGGTACTACTGTGTTTTTTTTTTACTGCTTTTGCTGTGCTATGAGAATAAACAGTTGCAAAATAAAGTTGAGTGTTTGGTAAATTTTTATATAAATTGTTGTGCTATGAGAATAAACAGTTGCAAAAAAAAAAAAAAAACAGTGTCTGAGTGTTTGGTAAACTTTTATATAAATTGTTGTGAATATGTTAAATGACTAAAAATGATATGGTATTTAAAGGGGCAAAGATTTTAATTTTGTAAAATATGTGGGTGTATCCTTGCTGTGACGACCCGTCCCTAATTTTCCTATGTAATTTCTCTCCGAGTAGGTGAATTGACTACTATTGTCACAGCCCGTCCCGAAAATTCAGTTATCGTGGATGTGATTTGACGGAATTACCCTTAAGATGATTAAGGTACGTGTGATATATTATTTGGAATTATTCATACTCTCCCAAACTTTTGGAAAATTGTAAGTGGATTAAAATTGGGTTGTAAATTGTGTGGTTAGGGATCTAAGAGATTGGATGGTGATTGTTTTGGTTAGACCACACACGGGACACGTGCACACTCACACAAATCCCTCACTCTCCCGTGGACTCCCTCTCTCTCTTCCCTCACGGCTCTCTCTCTCTCTTCCTTCGAAATTGTACGGACCACACCCAAGGACCATCAAAACTTCATGGATCGAAGTGGAGATTAGCACCATTGTGTTCGTGAGTGCCCTACGAACTCAAAGGTACCATTTTCAGGTAAGAAACCCTTCGTTTTCACGTTGAAAACTCAAGGTTCGAATTGAGTACTATTTATGAACTTTGTAATGGTTGGTTTTTAGGACAATCCAAGCTCGTAGTGAGCTTTATGAGGTTCTCACGAAGCTTAGGGACATTCGTTTGAAAGTTTTGGACGTCGGGATCACAAGGTTCGAAGGTGGCCGGTTTTGGTGAAATTTCCCGACGTGATTTCGAAGGATTTGGAGGTTTTTAAAGGTATAGCCTTCTTCCTCTCGTAATTTGTGAAGTTTTGGTGAAAATTTCATGGAAAACGGTTGAGAATAGAGCGAGAAAAGGGCGATTGCAGGTCTGCCCAGTTTCCGACGCCGGTGAGTTTTTCCGGCGACTAGAGGTAGAGGATGACGCGCATGGGGGGGGCGCGTGGACCCGTGCCTATCCCGACACGTGCAGCCTCGAAATTTTTTTCTAAAAATACCTCGACGTCCGGGACATCGAGTAGGTCACTGTGGTATATTCATATACCCAAATTGAGCACCGTATGAGAAGTTATTACGTATTATTGGTTATATTCTTTAAATAATATTTTTATAATTATTTTGCATATAGGTGATACCTATCTCGAGGACGAGCGCATCCAAGGACGTCACGGGGGTTACGACTCTTCGACTTATCAGTAAGTGGGCAGTTAATTTCTATTATTACCTATATACTACTGAATTTCCCAGAAATTGAAATTAAATGAAAGTATGTTTTTAAAATGCCATGCATGCATATTATGAAATATATGAATTAGTATTGATGCATATATATATGTGAATTGGTGTTGTGGACGCACACGTGAGGTGAGTTTTATGTTATTCATATGAATCATTGATGATGTGAATTATGTTGATAGCTCATAACCTGTACCCATGGTGTTAGTGCTTATATTATTCACCCCGCACCAACGCTCACCTTGGATCCAAGTAGGTGCATGTCGTACAGACCATGAGAGGGTTCCGACATGTCGTACAGACCATAGAGTGGTTCCAACTGTAGGTGATTTTAGATTATTATACAGCTATTGATGAGAGAAGCACTAGAGCGTATTCTTACACCATTCTTATCGTACAGACTACTTTAGGTAGTTCCGATTTATGTGGAGAGTAGTGTCGTACAGGTCACCGTGGTGACTCCGGTTGGTTTGGATACTGAGCTATAGAATTAACCGTACAGGACCAACTGCAGGGTCTCCGGTTGATTCCTTATTTCACATATTATATTGATGCATCCTTATTCTGTTATTGACATTTATAGCATGGCATATTTTCTGGATTTTGATAAAGAGTTGTGATTTGAGATATATGAAGACTTATATGCTTATTACGTTATTTTCTGGGAAAGTATACAGGTTTTACAGCGAGGGGTTAGATATGTTTTTAATGAAATGTTTTCGAAAAGCTTTGTTTTACTGACCCACTCAATCTTGTTTTGCGCTCCTCTAGGTTCTAGTTAGCAGTTGGTGGTTGACGAGGACTTCTACGGCGTTCTGACAGACTCCTTGAATGTAGGACTCACCTGCGGGTGTTGTAATTTAGCTATAGTCCTACTTGACTGCACCTAGTACTATGCTTTGAATTTGTGTGTTTCACACTTAAACTTACTCTAGCATGTTAGTTGGATATTATTGCTAGTAGTTGGTTTTTATTCACTCGTAATTCTCTTATCTCTTGCTTCCGCGTCGCACTTTTGGTTACGTCACGCCCACGTGACGGCCAGCACACCTTGATTCTAGGATCGGGGTGTGTTAGTTTGGTATCAGAGCCTAGGTTGCAGTCCTGTATAATTGTTAATACTCTAATGATCGTTTGGTGTCTTATGTCAGAACTATGCGCCTCGTAAGGAACCACGTCGTGCTTTTGAGTCTAACTTCCCTGATATAACTCAATTAGGGGAAGCGATGGCCCATGCTTTTCAGAATGCAATCCGTCCTCCTCCTTCTCAAAGAACACCCTTGGAGACTATGTATAATCTGAAACTAGACAGCTTCATGGGTAATGAAGGTCATGAAGGGGTAGAAAAATGGCTAGACCATATTGAGAAGACCTTTCAGGTAATGTAAAGTCAAGGAAATCTTCCTGCTAGTAGATGTGTTGAGACCACTACTTGGTTTTTAGGACGAGAGCCAGCAGCTTGGTGGGTAAATCAGACTCAGTTTATGTCACCTGAAGAGGCAGCTAATTGGGAAGTATTCAAAGAGAATTTTAAGAAAAGATTTGTTGCCCCTGAGTACATTGATCGAAATAAGCAGAAGTTCACTCAATTGAAGCAAAAGAATATGTCGGCACATGAGTATTACAGGAAGTTTACAGACTTATCCCGCTATGATCCTGATACAGCTGGTAATCAGGTAGAGATGCTTCGCCGTTTTAAGCTGGGAACTAAGAGAAAATGGCGGACATTTGCTAGTGCGATTCCTTGCACCACTTATCATGAGTTTTCTGAGATTTTGGTTCGGATGGAGGATTCTGACAACCTTCCTAGTAACAGTGAGGATGATGAAGATAAGAATGATAATAAGAGGAAAGATGACAAGGGTAAAGGTATCTCCACTCAGGGACCCCGTAAGACACAGAATTTCAAGAGAAGTGGAGCGAGCTCGAGTTCTTCCAGCGGAGGATTTAGTGTCACATGCCCGATGAGATGTGGAAGATTTACTGGTGGACCCAGGTTTCAGAGACAGAAAGAATTTGGTGGTACTGGTGGTTCAGGTCCTCCGTTGTACCGCCGTTGTAATTTTAGACATCATGGAGAGTGTAGGAGAAGTGGTGGTGGTTGCTACACTTGTGGACAGATGGGACATAGAGCTGCACAGTGTCCCCAGAGTCAGCAGAGGCCTCAACAGTCTGCTATGCCACCTCCAGCGCCGATTCAGCAGAACTTTGGATCAGGCAGTTATGGTCAGACGGGTCATGGTGGTGCTTACCACTATCAGGGTGATGCTGCTCCCTATGCTTCCGAACAGAATCAGTATTCCCAGGATCCTTATTTTCATAATGGGTATTCCCAAGATCCTGAAGGTTATACTTCATATCCTTCCATGCCAGCTAGCGGATCTCAGTGGTATCAGGGAGGTCAACCCTGACAGGGAGAGGTTGCTGCTAGCAGTGCAGGACCGTCTAGGCAGTCTAGCCAGACAGAACAGGGACGTACTTCTCAGGGGCGAGGTAATCAAGGTAATAGAGGTCGTGGCGGACGACAGCAAACTCATGGACGTGTTAATCGCATCTCACTGCAAGATGCTCAGAACCATCCAGATTTGATTATGGGTACGTTAAACATCCTTGGCCACTTTGCTAGAGTTTTGATTGATTATGGTGCTACTCATTCTGTGATTTCTCATACGTTTGCTCAAATGACACAAACTCACCCTACACTTGTAAGATTTGATTTAGAGTTTGCTATGCCTAGAGGGGACAAATGTTATGTCAATAGTGTTTATCCAGGGTGTCCAGTGATGGTAGATGATGTAGTTATGCCAGCTAATCTTATCTCGTCAGATATTGTGGATTTTGATGTGATTTTAGGGGCAGATTGGTTGCATTATAATCGAGCCCATATAGATTGTTACAGGAAATCAGTTACTTTTCATCGTCCTGGACTACCAGAGGTTACTTTTGTGGGTGAAAGAAGTGGGGTGAGGCATGGTGTTATTTCTGCCATGAGAGTAAATAAGTTGTTATCTAAAGGTTGTCAAGGATACTTAGCGCATGTGGTGTTAAATGATGTTGTTCCTAGCAGTGTGGAAGAAGTTGGTGTTGTCAGACACTATCCTGATGTATTCCCAGATGATTTGCCTGGATTGCCGCCAGACAGAGATGTGGAGTTTTCTATTGATTTGCTTCCAGGTACAGATCCTATATCTTTGACTCCATATAGGATGGCTCCAGCTGAATTGAGAGAGTTGAAAATTTAGTTATAGGAATTAACTGATAAAGGTTTCATTCAACCTAGTATTTCACCTTGGGGAGCTCCGGTATTGTTTGTAAGAAAGAAAGATGGAACTTTGAGATTATGTATTGATTACAGGCAATTGAATCGGGTAACGATTAAAAACCGTTATCCATTACCTCGTATCGATGATTTGTTTGATCAGCTTAAAGGTGCATGTGTGTTCTCTAAGATTGATTTGAGATCGGGCTATTATCAGTTGAAGATTAAAGATGAAGATGTACCTAAAACGGCTTTTAGGACCCGTTATGGACATTATGAGTTTTTGGTGATGCCATTTGGATTGACTAATGCACCTGCAGCCTTCATGAGGTTAATGAATGAAGTATTCCAGCAATATCTTGATAGATTTTTCATTGTTTTTATTGATGATATTCTGGTATACTCTAAGTCGAAAGCAGATCATATTCGACATCTTAACTTGGTATTAAAGAAATTGAGGGAGCATCAGTTGTATGCCAAGTTTAGCAAATGCCAGTTTTGGTTGAATCAAGTGGCATTTTTGGGGCATGTAGTATCGGCACAAGGAATCCAAGTTGATCCTTAAAAGATAGCAGCCGTGGAGAATTGGGAACAACCACGAACCGTCACCGAGGTACGGAGTTTTCTTGGTCTAGCAGGTTATTATCGACGGTTTGTTCAAGATTTTTCTATGATTGCTTTACCACTAACGAAGTTAATCAGGAAGGATGTTTAAGTTTGATTGGGATAGTAAATGTGTGCAAAGTTTCCAGCAGCTAAAACATTGCCTCACTCATGCTCCAGTATTGGTACTTCCTGACGATAGTGGTAACTTTGAGATTTACAGTGATGCTTCCTTGAATGGTTTGGGATGTGTCTTGATGCAGCATAATAGAGTGATCGCCTATGCTTCTCAACAGTTGAAGATTCATGAAAGGAATTATCGTACTCACGATCTTGAGTTAGCAGCCATTGTCTTTGCTCTGAAGATTTGGAGACATTATCTCTATGGTGAGAAATGTAAGATCTTCACAGATCATAAGAGTCTTCAGTATCTTTTTACTCAGCATGATCTTAATCTTCGTCAGCGAAGATGGATGTAGTTACTAAGTGATTATGACTGTACTATTGAGTACCATCCGGGTCGTGCAAATGTGGTAGCTGATGCACTGAGTAGGAAACCTCAAGGTTGACTTAATGCCTTATATGCTTGCCGTGTTCCTCTTTTTGCAGATTTGAGAGCAACTGGAGTAAAGTTGGAAATAGAAGAGCGAAGAGAAGCTTTTCTTGCTAGTTTCCAAGTCAGGCCAGTTTTGGTTGATCGTGTACTTGAAACTCAGATGGTTGATGAAGAAATCCAAGAGATGATCCAATTGAGAAATGAAGGGAAAAAGAAAGACCTCAGGATTCGTGAATCGGATGACATGCTTATGCAGGAGAACATAATGTATGTGCCGAATTAGGGCTGGGCAAACGGATCCTGGACCCGCGGGTCGAGGCGGGTAATGCGGGTACGGGGCGGGTACGGCCCGGTTCTTAATTTTGTAAAAACAGATCGGGACGGGGCGGGCCTGGCAATTGAAGTTTTCGATTCGGGCCAGTTCCAAAAAGATAGGAACCGCGGGTACCCAGACCGGCCCATTTGTGTTACAATGGACGGACGAGATTTAAGATATTATCCCTAGCCAATCTCAACCGTCGCTTTCAACCCTAGCCAATTCCACCTCCCGATTCCAAAAGCACCTTCAGACTTTCAGTCTCTCGGATTCTCAGACTCTCCCTCAACTCGCAGTGCTCACCGCCGTCGGGACCAACACAACAGCACCACCAACTCCGCCGTCGCGAAAGGGAGGTTCCTCAACATCGAAGCCATCCAGACCGTGCAGGCGTTGAAGAGGGCGCAGAAAGATCAGAGCATTTTGGGCCAAGTTTTCGATTCCAAGTTCCGACGGTTGTTGAAGCTCGATATGATGGCTGTCCTCCGCGACCTCCTCCGCCAGAACGAGTGCATCTTGGCCCTCAAGGTTTGCTCTTGCAGTTTTACTTTCAGTTCATGTTTGTTTTCGATTCGTTTTTCCATGAATTTACCTTGAATGTCGAATTGGGTAGTCTTCAATTTCAACCAGTTGCATAATTTTGATGCAAAAAAGCTATCTTTTTGTTTTTGTTTTCTTTAATTTTGATCATATTTACATAGAATCCCAATAAACCAGTCCGACTTTGTGTTCCAAAACTCATTTTCTCTCCCTACTTTCCAGCTTTGTGATCGGTATAATGGTTTGCATGCTAGAAATGGTGTGATTGCTTTAGTTCCCTATGGTGTGATTGCTTTAATTTTGATCATATTTACATAGAAATGCTATAACTGGTGTGATTGCTTTAGAAATGGTGTCATATTCACATAAGACTTATGCTGCACAGTTTGGTTAGCTGGACGGATTTGATAACAGTAGCAGAGCAAGTGCTAGACAAACTAAAAGTAAGGGTGCAACAGTCGGATGCTCGAACTGAGAATTAGAGAACTGGAAGATCGTTCAAGCGTATTGAAGACCATGGCTAAGGCGAAGGAAGTGCCTGCTATTACTAATGTCTGTAAGTGTTTGCATTGTGTAGATCAGTCTACCAAAAATATTCCTCTTTTGATTTTTTTCAGATGGAGTGTTTTCTTTAAGAAATTATTTAAGATGGCACATAAAAGCTTAACTGCTAAGAACCCTCTTACGATTTTTAGATGGAGTGTTTTCTTTAAGAAATTATTTCAGATGGAGTGTTTTTTTTCAGATGGATTTTTAGGCCTTTTTTTTTTAAGTATGTGTTTTTAAGTTTATTTGGTTTTGTGTGTAAGAATGTTTATGACTCTCTTACGATTACAGAGCTAAGATGAAATAAGTCTATACTGAAATTGAATAAGAAGAGAAGAATAGGAAGCCTTGCAATTGTTGCTGTAATTTGAGTTTGAGATGTTTCATTTCTGTGTAGAATTTTGAATAACATGGTTAGAAATTGGAATTATGTAAATTTCATTGTTTCTGAATTACGACTTAGTTTTTTTATAACATGGGTGGTTTTTGAGTTTGAGATGATTTCTTTCTGTAATTTGAGATGATTTCTCTTACGATTTCATTGTTGCTGTAATTTGAGTTTAAGATGATTCATTTCTGTATTACGACTTAGTTTTTTAATAACACGGGTCGTTTTTGAATAACAGTTTTACAACTTGGTTTTCTGAAATGCCAATTACAGCTCTAGGTTTTACAACTTGGTTTTCTGAAATGCCAATTGCAATCTGTGATTTTTTCCATACTGGAATCTGTGTAAACTGTAAACTGGAATATGTGCAGTTTTTTCAAACTGCAATCTGTGCAGCAAACATTTTTAAACAGCAAAAAAAAAAAAAAAGGACCCGTGTACCCGGACCGAACCGGCCCGTTTCAACCGGGCCGGGTAAGGTCCGGTTCTTATTTTCAGAATTGTAATGCCTGGCCCGGCACGCCCCGTCTCCTTTAATTCCGGGTCCGGTCCGGTCCTTTCAAAAATGGGCCCGGCCCGGCCCGTGCCCAGCCCTATGCCGAATAATGAGGAATTAAAGAAGGAAATTTTGGATGAAGCACATTGTTCGGCTTATGCAATGCATCCAGGAGGAACTAAGATGTACCATACCATTCGACCATTCTATTATTGGCCGGGTATGAAAAGGGAAATTGCAGAGTATGTAAGTAGGTGTATTGTTTGCCAGCAAGTCAAAGCAAAAAGAAAGAAGCCGTTTGGACGAATGCAACCACTTCTTGTTCCTCAGTGGAAATTGGAAAATATAACCATGGATTTTGTGTATAAGCTTCCACGTACACATAATGGATTTGATGGTGTTTGGGTGGTTGTAGATCGGCTTACCAAGTCAGCACACTTCATTCCAGTGAGAGAAAATATCCTCTGAATAAATTGGCTAAGTTGTTCATCACGAAGATTGTGAAGTATCATGGAGTCTCAGTGAATATTATTTCTGATCGAGATCCAAGATTTACTTCTAAGTTTTGGATAGCTTTTCAGGAAGCTCTTGGTACGAAATTGCTTTACAGCACTGCCTATCATCCTCAAACAGATGGACAATCAGAGATGACTGTTCAGACGTCAGAGGATATGTTGAGATCTTCAGTGTTACAGTTCGGTGATTCTTGGCATGATCGCCTAGATTTGATGGAATTTGCCTACAATAATAGCTTTCATTCGAGCATTGGTATGTCACCATTTGAGGCACTTTATGGTAGAGCTTGTCGTACGCCATTGTGTTGGTTAGAGGTTGGTGAAAGAGTGCTTGAGGGCGCAGAGATTATGGATGAGACTACTCAAAATGTGGGTAATTTGGTATTCCTGAAATTGTCACTTTGGAGAGGTGTAATGCGGTTCGAAAAGAAAGGCAAGCTAAGTCCTAGGTACATAGGACCTTATGAGATCACTGAGAGGATTGGTGAAGTTGCTTACAGATTGGAGTTGCCTCCGGAGTTATCTAAGGTACATAATGTGTTTCATGTCTCGATGCTTCGACATTATGTTTCAGATCCTTCACATATGATTCCTCCTCAACCTTTGGAGATTAATCCAGATTTGATGTATGATGAGGAACCAGTGACTATCTTGGATTGGAAAGACAAGGTTCTAAGAAATAAGACAGTGAGCTTGGTAAAAGTATTGTGGATGAACCACTCAGTAGAAGAAGCTACTTGGGGGACAAAAGATCGAATGAGAAAGATGTACCCAAGGTTGTTTTATGAGTATTAGTGGATTGATTGAGTGTTGTACGAATTTCGAGGATGAAATTCTATAAGGAGGGAAGATTGTCACAGCCCGTCCTGAAAATTCAGTTATCGTGGATGTGATTTGACGGAATTACCCTTAAGATGATTAAGGTACGTGTGATATATTATTTGGAATTATTCATACTCTCCCAAACTTTTGAAAAATTGTAAGTGGATTAAAATTGGTTTGTAAATTGTGTGGTTAGGGATATAAGAGATTGGATGGTGATTGTTTTGGTTAGACCACACACGGGACACGTGCACACTCACACAAATCCCTCACTCTCCCGTAGACTCCCTCTCTCTCTTCCTTCACGGCTCTCTCTCGCTCTTCCTTCGAAATTGTACTGACCACACCCAAAGACCATCAAAACTTCATGGATCGAAGTGGAGATTAGCACCATTGTGTTCGTGAGTGCCCTACGAACTCAAAGGTATCATTTTCAGGTAAGAAACCCTTCGTTTTCACGTTGAAAACTCAAGGTTCGAATTGAGTACTATTCATGAACTTTGTAATGGTTGGTTTTTAGGACAATCCAAGCTTGTAGTGAGCTTTATGAGGTTCTCACGAAGCTCGGGGACGTTCGTTTGAAAGTTTTGGACGTCGAGATCACAAGGTTCGAAGGTGGCCGGTTTTGGTGAAATTTCCCGACGTGATTTCGAAGGATTTGGAGGTTTTTAAAGGTATAGCCTTCTTCCTCTCGTAATTTGTGAAGTTTTGGTGAAAATTTCATGGAAAACGGTTGCGAATCGAGCGAGAAAAGGGCGATTGCAGGTCTGCCCAGTTTCCGGCACCGGTGAGTTTTCCGGCGACTGGAGGTAGAGGATGACGCGCGTGGACCCGTGCCTATCCCGGCGCGTGCAGCCTCGAAATTTTTTTCTAAAAATACCTCAACGTCCGGGACATCGAGTAGGTCACTGTGGTATATTCATATACCCAAATTGAGCACCGTATGAGAAGTTATTACGTATTATTGGTTATATGCTTTAAATAACGTTTTTATAGTTATTTCGCATATAGGTGATACCTATCCCGAGGACGAGCGCATCCAAGGACGTCACGGGGGTTACGACCCTTCGACTTATCAGTGAGTGGGCAATTAATTTCTATTATTGCCTATATACTACTGAATTTCCCAGAAATTGAAATTAAATGAAAGTATGTTTTTAAAATGCCATGCATGCATATTATGAAATATATGAATTAGTATTGATGCATATATATATATATATATGTGAATTGGTGTTGTGGACGCATATGTGAGTATCATGTGAGTTTTATGTTATTCATATGAATCATTAATGATGTGAATTATGTTGATAGCTCATAACCTGCACCCATGGTGTTAGTGCTTATATTATTCACCCCGCACCAACGCTCACCTTGGATCCAAGTAGGTGCATGTCGTACAGACCATGAGAGGGTTCTGACATGTCGTACAGACCATAGAGTGGTTCCAACTGTAGGTGATTTTAGATTATTATATAGTTGTTGATGAGAGAAGCACTAGAGCGTATTCTTACACCATTCTTATCGTACAGACTACTTTAGGTAGTTCCGATTTATGTGTAGAGTGGTGTCGTACAGGTCACCGTGATGACTCCGGTTGGTTTGGATATTGAGCTATAGAATTAACCGTACAGGACCAACTGCAGGGTCTCCGGTTGATTCCTTATTTCACCTGTTATATTGATGCATCCTTATTCTGTTATTGACATTTATAGCATGGCATATTTTCTGGATTTTGATAAAGAGTTGTGATTTGAGATATATGAAGACTTATATGCTTATTACGTTATTTTCTGGGAAAGTATACAGGTTTTACAGCGAGGGGTTAGAAATGTTTTTAATAAAATGTTTTCGAAAAGCTTTGTTTTACTGACCCACTCAATCTTGTTTTGCGCCCCTCCAGGTTCTAGTTAGCAGTTGGTGGTTGACGAGGACTTCTACGGCGTTCTGACAGACTCCTTGATTGTAGGACTCACCTGCGGGTGTTGTAATTTAGCTATAGTCCTACTTGACTGCACCTAGTACTATGCTCTGAATTTGTGTGTTTCACACTTAAACTCACTCTAGCATGTTAGTTGGATATTATTGCTGGTAGGTGGTTTTTATTCACTCGTAATTCTCTTATCTCTTGCTTCCGCGTCGCACTTTTGGTTACGTCACGCCCACGTGATGGCCAGCACGCCTTGATTCTAGGATCAGGGTGTGTCAACTATGCTCTTATTAGCAAGTGACGTGGACGTATTTATATCGCTTTTATTTTATTTCTCGTTATCGCATTTAAATTGTACACGTTGTTACGAGTGTAAGAAAATTTCTATCAGTGTAGAAACACTGTTACGGATAGATTTCGATTCCCTTTTCTGTACAATATCTAAAACTCTATTCCTAGCCTTCTATTTAGCCCATCTCGTGCTCCCCTTTATGTCATCCACCAATCCCATCCACTCCCTCTTTGTAGCAACCAATCAGAAAAAGAGAAAAAAAAGGGACTCTCTCTCTCTATTCCTTCTTTGTCTTTCTCTCGTATACTCTCCCTCTCTGCAAACCCCTTGAGCGAACCATAAACCTCACAGATCGAACCCAAAAACCACACCATTGTACTCCTCTCATCTTCACGAACACAACCATGTTCTTAAAACCTGGAATGGACGAGTTTTCGACGTCGAACTCGTGAGGTCCGAACTCAGTGCTTTGAGTTCATCATGTTTGGGATCGAGTTACAGACTTTTAGGAATTTTGAAGGCTTCCATTACACTCCCCGAGATCCCCAGTGAAACTTTGGTGAAGAAACCACGTCGAAACAACCGAGTTTCGAAGAGTTCCAGTTTGGCCGGAACTTTCAAGGTGATTTCCAACCACCTTCATCAACTTTTTGGACTCCAAATTGGTATAAAACCATTCTACACTTAATTAGCTTCAAATCCATATAAACTGGGTTAAAAATGAATGAGAAATGAAGAAGTTATGTTAATTTGAAATTTTCCCAAAAATCAGGCGAGTTGCAGACGGCGACGGCGAGGTTTGCCGGAGAAGGTGATGGGATATTTTGTCAAGGTTGACAGAATATTCCTGACGGCGTCAGGTAATGCCGTTAACTTCTGTTAGCATTTAACGGAATATTCCTGAAGGCGTCAGGCTAGCTGACGACACTGGCCTGTGCGTAGAGGTACGTATGGCCATGCCATTGCCAGCGCGTGGAGGCGCATGAAGGGTCCATAATTTATTCTAAAAATATGGGGATGTTCGTGAAGTCGAGTAGGTCATGATGGTATATTTAAACCCTAGGTTTGAGCAAATTATGGGGGTTTTATTTAGGTTTTCGTATATGTGCTTTAATTAATTCGAAATTAGTTATTTCGCATATAGGGGAAACGTATCCCGAGGACGTTCGAGGCCAAGTTAGGCTCGGGGGCTACAACCCAGCGACGTACTTATGAGTGGACAATTTATTTTTATATCTATACGTATTTATAGTTTCCAGAATTGCATAAATACATCACTTTACGTATATATTGCCAAATAATTGATAACTGCGATATAATTGTGATAAATGCTGCTCTATGGTTGAAATATAACTGTCATGACATTCACACATATTTGTACATGCTCATCTTGCTGCACCGGTGTTAGTACTCGTCCCAGGGCTAGGGCCAGTCCTTTATGTGTATGTTCACATCGCACCATTCTCTCACCTTGGATCCAAGTTAGGTACCAGTCTTGTTGGGTAGATTGCATTAGGCAATCCAACTTGTATGTAACCGTGCTTCTGCACCAGCCTTCACGTAATCGTAGTACTAGAGCATATTGATTACACCCAGTCCTGTTCGTGTTAGAAATTATCTGTTCGAACTTGCGTGTCAGCCTAGATGGATGAGCACTTAGCTATACTTGATTATCACATGATTATACTATTGTGGCATTTGATACATTATGACTTGGCATATTTCTGGTTATAATACTATTATAATATTGTTGATTTATTGTTTACATACCTACGTAGTATGTTTTAAGGAAACTATACTTGTTTTACGGCGAGGGGTTAGTATATTCGAAAATAAAGGATTTCGTATAAGCATTGTTTTGCTAACCCACTCAACTTTGTTTTTCGCCCCTCCAGAACCTAGATAGCTGTACTCTTTATGGCACTTGAGGAATCTCGGCAGTTCTAACATTCTCTTCTGTTTAGATGTACGAACTTATCACTATTATGTAATAAGTGTACTTTAGTTACTTTGACTACTCTTCTGTAGTCTCACTGTCTATTACGCTCTGGATAATTGTAGTGGGTTCTTCCCACAATTGCACACTCTTTCACTAATTTGGTATAATTAGTTTCAATTAGTCTTGAAATTATTCACTTTTTGTATCACTTACCCTTATGGTTACGTCACCTCACGGTGATGGCCAGCATACTTCGATCTTTCCAGGTCGGCGTGTGTCACTTGCCGTTTGAAAAGTTCATTAAATAGGCACTGATTACTATGCTTTGAAAAAAAAAACTCCTTTTTTAGAAGTATGTTAGACTCTGCTTCTTCTTTTCTACAATCATTGACAGCAGTTTTTATAAATATTTTTTTTTGTCTTACCCAAACTCATATAATGTTCCAAATTTTTTTAATAAGCTTTTTTTTTTTGGAAAATTTTATTTGAACCCATATAATCTCTTTTTACACCCATATTACTTTTAATTAAATTCTCAATATCTCTTTAAACCCAACTTACTACCAAAACTACCCTCACAAACCAAATTCAATATATAAATTTATCTTTACACCTATTTAGAAAATAAAGACCCAAAATCAGCATTCTATAACTCATTCGATGCAGTAGATGTCACTCAATCTTGTATGAAAAAATAGCATCCATTCAATGCCAGCCATGGCATGTACTTGAAGTGTTCAAATTTTACATCATCTCAATCAAAAGAGACAAAGATTATCTTAAACTCCCCACTCCAAGCATTTCATAAAGTCACGTTCTTGCAATGCAAATGGGTAATTGCAAGGCCTACACCAATTTGCAGAGAAGTAGATTCACATTTTCTTCCCATTAAATGACAATAAGGGTACCTAATAATCTCGTAATCAAAACAAGATTAAGTTTTAATTATTCAACCCTAAAATTGAAGGCATATTTTTTTCATGCTATGAAAAATAGAGAAAATAATCCGCGTGCAAAATACTTTGTTATAACCTTCATTACACGCCTCTTTAGATGTTTTGAACGTGTTTAAAAATAGAGAAAATAATATTTAATAAACAACTGATTGAATCACATTATTGCTTGCCCATTATGAGGCTAAGCTGACCCTCTCCCCTTTAGTGTAGATAATATCGTTTACAAAAAAAAACAATTATTTGGCATTTAATTAATCACATTATTATATGCATGCAAAAGACCTTTTTTATAACCGGCATTACACATCTTTTAAGACGTTTTAAACTTGTTTTAAAATAAAGAAATTGAATCACATTATTGTTAGCCTATTGTAAGGTACTAATTAAAAAAAACAACACAAAAAAACTAATTTAAATGACGAAGGCTTTCTTTGAATCACGACGTGCTAAGCGCGACTTACATGTTTTAAATGTATTTATATGCGTAAATTGATAAAAGGAAAGTCAAATATTTGAAATAAATGAATAATCTTAGATCACGCTAGAAGAAACGCCTCATAAAACAATTAAAATAGCTAAATTCACATAATAAATGCGGTCTCTATAGAATTTACATTAAGAATAAAGAAAATAATATTTAATAAACAATTGATTGAATCATATTATTGCTAGCCCATTATGAGGCTAAGCATACCACCTCCCCCTTAGTGTAGAAAATATCGTTTGTTAAAAAAAAATCATTAGACAATTAATTTAATCACATTATAATCCACGTGCGAAAGACCTTTTTTATAACCGGCATTACACGCCTCTTAAGATGTTATGAACGTGTTTAAAAATAGAGAAAATAGTATTTAATAAACAACTAATTGAATCACATTATTGCTAGTCCATTGTGAGGGTAAGCTCACCCCCTCCCCCTTAATGTAAATAATATCGTTTGTTAAAAAAAAACAATCATTTGATAACTAATTTAATCACATTAAGATGTTATGAACGTGTTTAAAAATAGAGAAAATAATATTTAATAAACAACTAATTGAATCACATTATTGCTAGTCCATTATGAGGCTAAGCCCACCTGACACACCTCGACCTGGAATGTCCACTAGGACTCCGAATCGAGCTGCGCTGGCCGACACCTGGAAGGTGACGAAGCCATAAAGTGTGATGATGTGGAAAAAATGTGAATAAATTTAAACCTAAGAGTGCCTAAATACCAGAGTGCGCTGGTGAGCAAAAAGGAACCCACTTCACACGCGACGTTAGAGCATAAGTAAGTACAGTATAGTGGATTAACAATCGTACCCTCGAAAGAATCTCCAACACTAAGAATCGCCACGAATCTTCGATGATAAGAAAGCTCAGCTAATAAAACCTAGAGGGTGAAAACAAAACAAAGGTGAGTGGCCTTAGAAATGGAATTTTAATAGAAACCATCTAAAGTATTATAACCCCTCGCTGCAACACCTGTATAGTTTCCAGAAAATCATACCCCATATCAATATGAAATCAAAAGTATATCAACAGTAAACCATAAATATACCACAACACAGCATCTCATCAACAATATCAATAATCATGTGATTAATAATCCATACTAGCACGCATGTCGGAGTCACCTATGGTGACCGGTACGATTGCACCCATAACTCATCAATCAATGCTAACTCATAAGTCGGAGTCACCTATGGTGACCTGTACGACTTATCTGTATCTCATCACACATGCTAGCTCATAAGTCGGGAGTCATCTCTAGTGACATGTACGACTTATTCATATCTCATCACATATGCTAGCTCATCATATATGCTAGCTTATCACATATCTCATCACATATGTTAGCTCATAAGTCAGGAGTCACCTCTAGTGACCTGTACGACTTATCCATAGCTCAATAAGTATACCTACACACGAGTCAGAATCACCTAAAGTGGTCGGTATGACAGGACTGGGTGTAATTAAATACGCTCAAGTGCTACGATCATGTGAAGACTGTGCGAATAATTGCGGGTCACCTACGAGTTGGAACCACCTATAGTGGTCTATACAACAAGATTGTGCACCTACCTTGGATTCAAGGTAAGCGTAAGGTGCGGGAGGTGAACATCACGTGAAGGACTGTGCCTTGGTCACGGGCGGAAGCACTAACACCGGGGTGCAGGTTTATAAGCTCTAAATACATCTCAAATGACATATACAACTCATAGGCAACCTGTACAACAATGTTGGAGTTGCCTAAAACATAATATAGTCATGTCATCACTCGATCATTTCAACTAATACCATAAACTCACCTGAACATACCTAGGTGTCCTGCGTTCGCCTTTGCACTTCAAGGCGTTTACAATAATTATGTGCATGTAATATACATATAGATAAACCATGATACAATCTAATACTCAACCATGTTATAGTATTTTCCAACATATACATATATATATATATATATATATATATATATATATATATAATGTGGTGTAAAATGCACAATCGATAAAGCCCTACTACCGAATTATTTATTTTCGGAAATAATTGTTGAGGATAAGTCCAACTAAACACTAGTTTAATTAACTATCATTACTTACAATCTTTTGACAACTAATTTAATGTAATTTAATCACATTATTATCCTCGTGCGAAATACCTTTTTTTTTTATAACCGGCATTACACCATCAAAATATTTAATAAACAACTGATTGAATCACATTATTACTAGTTCATTGTGAGGCTAGGCCCACCCACTCCCCTTTAGTGTAGATAATATCACTTGTTAAAAAAATAAACAATCATTTGACAATTAATTTATGGGAAATTTTATTTAAACCCATATAACCTATTTCTACACTCAACTTACTCTTTGCACCCATTTGATTTTTAACTAAACTATTAATATCTCTTTAAACTCAAATTTAATACCTAATATATCCCCATAAACCTAATTCAATATGTGGATTTATTTTTACACCCCTTTCTTCAACAATATACCACCATATTTATTGACTGTAGCAATGGAAGCTTCAAGTGCTTCAGCCCAATTCTTTGAGGTGACAACTGATTGGGTGCTTGCTTTCAATTGAGCGTAGGATGGCTTACAAAATATAACATACCTGTTTCAAGAATAGAGATGTAAAAATTCATGTCAGGGTAAATGCAGGGAAACTTCAAAAATTCCGTCTAACTTTATTGAAGAAAAGGGGAAGTTGAATACAGGATCCCACTTGTGCCCCCCATAACTCTTCTGATAGATGATCCAATTTCGTTGATTGTTTCGGTTGCAACATTCAAAGGATAACTGCAATACAATATTGCTGTTATGAACATAACATCAAAAAGATAAAATCAAAATTGGAAAGATGCACGAGATCAAATTGTGAAGTATTGCGATTATCTTGTTGGAAAATTAGGATCACTGCAGTTTACAAGCCCGTTACTACCACACTGATGTCCCATTGAGCAGTTGACAAAAGAAATTGGGCATCCACCGAACAAAAAATTCATAAATTGAGTCATATCTTGGTTGGAGGATTCAAAACTTCAAAATCACTATCTATCAATAAAAAAAAACTTATTTTTCTCTATGAGAGTTATTAGGGTTTTAGCCAAAATGAACATGAGATAAACAAAGAGTGATCGTAGGGTTTAATTATAGTGTTTGGGTTTATTGATAAATTTGAGTTTTATTATTAATTTCATTTTATACTTAATAGTAATTATGCAATAGGGTAAAATAGACAATTAACATTTAAAATTTAAGTGGAGTGTAAAAAGAGGTTAAATGGGTTTAAATAAAATTTCCCTTAATTTAATCACATTATTATCTGCGTGCGAATGACTTTTTTTATAACCTGTATTATGCGCTTCTTAAGAAGTTTTGAATGTGTTTAAAAATAAAGAAATTAAATCATATTATTGGTAGGCTATTGTGAGGAACTAATTAAAAAAAACACAAAAAAATTAATTATTAAAAAAATACTGTTAAAATGACGAAAATGCCCCTGCCTTATTTGATGCATTATTTTGGATTGCCTTTGAAATTTTTTGTGTCCAAATCTTTTTGTTGAAACTTCGTGACATTAAAATCACTATTCACCTTTTCCATAGGATGAGTGACATCTACCTCATAGAATGAGTTGTACAATACTAATTTTGGGTCTTTATTTTCAAAATGGGTGTAAAGATAAATTTATATATTGAATTTGGTTTGTGAGGTAATTTAGGCAGTAAGTTGGGTTTAAAGAGATATTGAGACTTTAATTAAAAGTAATATGAATGTAGAGAGTAAGTTAGATGTAGAAAGAAGTTATATGGGTTAAAAAAAACATTTCTTTTATAAAATTCGCCAAAATTGCATTATAGATTAGAAGATTCTCAAATAATCTCGGTGATTCCGAACCGAATCGGGACCCTATCCACCACCCATTCCAGTCACTCTTGGACATGTCGTCCGGGTCCAAACCGTCTTTAGCCCGAGCGAGCATCGACTAGAAGGAGACGCCGACGCCACACGTGTTCAAATTGGACGTGTCGGGGCTCCGGAAACAGATGGTGAAGGTTCATGTGGAGGATGGTCGGATCCTCCAGATCACTGAAATTATGAGTTAATGTTGAGATATGATTAGTTTCCTTCCTATTTGGTAGCATGATAATCATTGACTATCAGTGATTTATTCTTTCCCTTTGTACAAATATTTACTTAGCTGATTTGTAGGAGTTAGAAGTTGTGATTGTATTCTTGCAGTTTGTATAAGAACCCTAGCGCAGCTTGTATATTCATTGAGAATTAATACAGAAAATTCTTTTCTGCCATTCCATTCTTAAGATGGTATCAGAGCGTCCAAGATCCTAGGACGTTTTTTTTCTTGGTTTCTCCTCGTTTTTTCCTTCGATTTTTCTTGTAAGAAAAGTCGTTCTTTTTTTGCTATGGGAGACTCCAAGTCGGTTGCGGCGTCGAACGATCCATCAAGCCCCTTCTATGTTCATCCCTCTGATAATCCAGGGATGCATCTTGTTTCCACTCTACTTACTGGAAACAAGTATAGCACATGGTCTCGTTCAATGCGCATTGCTCTTAGCGCAAAGAACAAATTTGGTTTTGTTGATGGGTCTGTGAAGCAGCCGTCCGACAAGAACGCAACTGAAGCTGCTCTTTGGCAGCGTTGTAATGACATGGTTCTCATGTGGATTTTAAACTCTGTGAGTTCTGGGTTATCCAACAGTGTGGTTTATGCCGACACTGCACATGATGTTTGGGAGGACCTCAAGACTCGTTTTTCGCAAGACAACGTCCCACGTATTTTCGAGATTCAGCGTGACATTGCACGTCTCACTCAAAATCAGATGTCTGTGTCTGACTATTATTCCCAATTGAAGGGTTTATGGGATGAGTTATCTTCTTATGGCAGCCATAAAAATTGCTCATGTGGTGCCATGAACGACCGTAACGAGAAAGATGAGCAGAATAAGGTTATGCAATTTTTAATGGGGCTTGATGATTCATATGCAGCAGTGAGAGGTCAGATTCTGCTTGTAAAGCCATTGCCTTCGGTGCTCAAAGTTTTTTCCATGGTTAATCAAGAGGAGAAGCAACGTGGAATTACAGCCGTCCCACAACCAAGTCTGGAAGGAGCAGCCATGGCCATTCAAGGTGGTCGCGGCAATCAACAAAGTCGTGGCAGCCAAGGGAATCGCAAACCGCTCCATTGCGATTATTGTGACACAGCTCACCACACTAAGGAGACTTGCTACCAACTCCATGGATATCCCGAGGACCATCGTCTTCATAAAAAGAACAAGGGAAAGGGCCGCAGTAAGGAGGGAAAACCAGCGACCAACCATGTTCAAGCTTCAACTTCTACCACTTCTTCATCTACCTCAGCAACACCGATGACTTTCACTCCTGAGCAGCTTCAACAACTCTTTGCTATGATGGCTGGAAATCTACCATCTGAAGCACAGACCAATGTCGTCACAGGTTTGTCTCCCCATCATTCACAAGAGTGGATAATTGATAGTGGCGTTACAGATCATGTTACGGCACTTCCCTTATCGAACTCTACTGTGAACAAGTCTTTGCCTCCAGTAAAACTTCTGACTGGTGAAAGGGTTTCAATTAGTAGTATTGGCAATTTTACTTTTGATCCCAAACTTTCCTTAACTAACGTTTTACGAATTGCCTCCTTTTTGGTTAATTTGATATCCGTTAGTCGTTTAACAAAATCCCTTCGATGTTCCATAACTTTTTTTCCGGATTTTTGTATCTTCCAGGACCTGGAGACGAGAAAGATGATTGGATGGGGTAGACAACGTGGCGGTCTTTACTATCTCACCAAACCAAACAATAGCTGCACCACTTCACCGTCATCCAGTTGCATTAATTCCATTTCATGGCATCGTCGTCTTGGTCATCCCTCTCCACAACGACTCCACCTTTTAGCTAAGCAATTGTTAGATGTTTCTTCTCATTTAAATAAACCTTGTGATGTTTGCCCTTTGGCAAAACAAACTAGATTGCCTTTTCCATTAAGTCATATTGCCAGTAAACACATTTTTGAGCTTGTTCATTGTGACATTTGGGGACCGCACAAAATTTCTACATATAATGGGGCTCGATATTTCCTAACCATTGTTGATGATTTTTCTCGCACCACTTGGCTCTTTTTGATGCGAAATAAATCTGAAACACAACAGTTGCTTAAGACTTTCTTTTCTTATGTAGAAACTCAATTCCATCACAAAATTAAGAAAATCCGAACTGATAATGGTAGTGAGTTTTTGTCCCTACATTCTTTCTTTTCCGAGAGCGGTGTGATTTTTGAACGTTCTTGCACATATACTCCACAACAAAATGGAGTAGTCGAGCGGAAACATCGTCATATTTTGCAAGTAGCTAGGGCACTATGTTTTCAAAGTCACTTACCTTTGTATTTTTGGGGAGATTGTGTCCTTACTGCCATCTATCTCATAAATCGCTTACCCACACCACTTTTGTCAAATAAATCCCCTTTTGAGGTTCTTTATGGTCATCCTCCATCGTACGCACACTTACGTATTTTTGGATGTTTAGCCTATGCCACTAATGTTCACCCTCTTCATAAATTTGATGCACGAGCCAGAAAATGTGTCTTTATAGGATATCCCTTCGGTCAAAAAGCGTATAAGTTGTACGACCTTTCTACTCACAAAGTGTTCACCAGCCGCGATGTCATTTTTCATGAGTCTCATTTTCCTTTTATCACCACTTCTTCAACCCAACCTCCTGAACCTGTCTTGCCTCCTCCTACTTATGATGCCATTGAGATGCCACCTACTCCCGTCGTCATTGAGCCTTCCGCCCCTCCTGTTGCCATTGAGTCTCCATCCACCTCCCTTGCTCCACCTCTCCTAAACCACACCGTCACCGATAGTCCTTCTCCGTCACCTGGTCTCCCTCTTGCACCCCCCCCAATACGACATTCTGATAGGCCTAAACGTACCCCTACTTATCTTGATGACTATGTTTGCTCTCATGTTTCCTCGTCTTCCCCACTCCAAGCATCGACTCCAGGTTCTTCTGCCAAAGGTACTCGTCACCCTTTATGCAAGCATATTTCTTATCAACATCTTTCTCCATCTTATCAAAGTTTTATTGCCAATATTACTCTTCCTATTGAACCTAACACATATGCAGAGGCTGCTAAAGATCCTCGGTGGCGCGACGCTATGGCCTCGGAGATTCAAGCTCTCGAAGCTAATGCCACTTGGTCTTTAACTGCTCTTCCCCCTGGCAAGATCCCTATTGGTTGTCGTTGGGTCTACAAAATCAAGCACAAGTCTGATGGCACTATTGAGCGTTACAAAGCTCGTTTAGTGGCCAAGGGTTACACTCAAATTGAGGGTGTTGATTATCAGGATACATTTTCCCCGACTGCCAAGTTGGTTACCTTTCGTTGTCTCCTTGCTCTTGCGGCTGCTAGTGGCTGGTCTCTCCATCAAATGGATGTCCACAATGCTTTCCTCCATGGTGATCTCCTTGAGGAAATATATATGGTTCCACCTCCTGGTCTTCAGCGACAGGGGGAGCATTTAGTATGTCGCCTTCACAAGTCTTTGTATGGATTAAAGCAGGCTTCTCGGCAGTGGTTTTTTAAATTTTCTGAAGCCATTTCTGCAGCTGGGTATACACAGTCCAAAGCCGATTATTCCCTTTTTACAAGAAAAGTTGGCAAATCGTTCACAGCTCTCCTTATTTACGTTGATGACATCTTGATCACTGGTAATGACATGACGGCTATTGGTTCTCTTAAATCTTTTTTGAATAAACGCTTCCGCATCAAAGATTTAGGAGCCCTTAAATATTTTTTAGGAATAGAGATTGCTCGTTCAAGAAAGGGGATCTTTATTTCTCAAAGAAAATATTTATTGGACATTTTGAAAGATGTTGGTTTTTTGGGAGCACGCTCAGCTAGTTTCCCCATGGAACAGAATCTAAAGCTACTTCCTGATGAAGGAGATTTACTTCATGATCCGTCCATCTATCGGAGATTGATAGGACGTTTGATATATTTAACTATTACCAGGCCTGATATTACTTTTGCAGTAAACACGTTAAGTCGTTTCATGCAACATCCTCGCAAGCCTCACTATGATGCAGCTTTACGTGTTTTGAGATACTTGAAGAACACTCCAGGCCAAGGTATTTTGTTTTCCTCACAAAGTTCGTTAAGATTGAAGGCCTTTTGTGATGCTGATTGGGCAGGGTGTCCAGTAACTCGACGTTCTACTACCGGATATTGTGTTTTCCTTGGAGATTCTTTAATTTCATGGAAAAGCAAAAAACAGAAGACAGTCTCATTGTCTTCTGCAGAAGCAGAATACCGTTCAATGGCTGCTACCTGTTGTGAGCTCACCTGGTTACAAAGTCTTTTATGTGATTTACACATTAAAGATATGGGTCCTGCTCTTTTACATTGTGATTACCAAGCAGCTCTTCACATTGCCTCTAATCCTGTTTTTCATGAGCGGACACGCCATATAGAGATTGACTGCCATTTTGTTCAAGATAAAATTCAAGAAGGAAAGATAGTCACCAAATTTGTTCCATCTTCAAAGCAGGTTGCAGACATATTGACGAAGCCTTTAGGAAAAGATCAATTTCGTTTTTTGCTGAGCAAGTTAGCAGTTTTTGACATTCACTCGCCAACTTGAGGGGGAGTGTTGAGATATGATTAGTTTCCTTCCTATTTGGTAGCATGATAATCATTGACTATCAGTGATTTATTCTTTCCCTTTGTACAAATATTTACTTAGCTGATTTGTAGGAGTTAGAAGTTGTGATTGTATTCTTGCAGTTTGTATAAGAACCCTAGCGCAGCTTGTATATTCATTGAGAATTAATACAGAAAATTCTTTTCTGCCATTCCATTCTTAAGAGTTAAAAAATTGGATTTGATTGAATTAAAATAAGTGTACTCGAACTTTTATTAAGGTTTATAATATTTCACAAGCAGAAACCACACAAGTAAATTGACAGACATACACTGAAATACAACAACAAAACGCATGAGTCATGCTTCGATGATTTCAATGCGCTCGACATTAGGCGTCTTCACCTCCTTTGGCAGAGTCACAATCAGCACCCAAGCCTTCATCTCAGCCTTCACCTGATCAACTTTCACGTTCTCCAGCAGCCTGACCTTTCCCATAAGTTTGCCGCTGCTCCTCTCCACTCTCTGCGACGTGCCATTTGTAAGAATATGAGTATAAGATAGACGAGTTTTAGGACCGGCTATAGGTGTTCAATTAGATAGAAAAGTCTTATTAATAAAAGGAATGCTAATCCCTCTTAAAGAGGGATTTTGTACAGCATTGAGATCAGAACAAGGAAACAGGCATTTGTTTCCTATATGGATTTTGATAGGGAATCCTAATCAGTTATGGTAAAGATTATATGTATATATATAGTGGCCTCTCTTCTCACAATAATACGCTCAGATTTTGGACTTAATCCTATTTGTAAGTCGAGCTCTTGATAATCTGCGAGAGAAGAGAAGGCACACTGAAAGCTTGCTGCTATGGCTTCGGGTTCTGCAACAGGTGCAGGTATGTTCTTCTTGCTGTTTTTTCTCATGTACATAAACTGAATATTTCTCTCTAAGTTGTAGTTCATGTTTTGTTCTTGGTGATTATGATTTTGGATCTTACATGTGGTATCAGAGCCACAAGACATATAAACATGAGTTCAATCTGTAAAGAAGAAATTTTTGTATGTTACTATAAAATAAAAAAAAAAACAAACAAACTTTTATGCTCTTATGGAGAATCGAAGTCTGAACCTGGAGGTAGTAAAAGAAGCGGTAGTGGAAAACGACAAGGGAACCCTTAAATTATTACCGAATGAAGTTTTCCCAGAATATAGAAAGCAATGTTTTCTTCTATAAACACCGATCTGGGTTTTTTCCTTTCAAACACTCAAATCTTCTATTTTCAAATTCTAAATCGCTTCCGCTGCTCGATTCGTGAATTTGAGTTATTATGATTAAAAGGTTTGTTGTTAATTGCTTTGATTCCATTGAATAAATGTATAGATGAATGTGTTTTGTTTTTTCAAGTTTGCATTCATCGACTGCAATAGTGAGTCATAGGCAGATGTGTTTTGTTCTTTTAAAATATAAATTTAAACCTTGATTAACCATTCGGTGCATTCTATGATAACTTTTAAAATGCTTTTCACATGTATGAGACACCATTAAACCATTTGGTGTCTAAGGATATATGGCAGAAATCAGCGAATTGTTTCAAGTTCTTGTTAAATCATTCTACTCTATGTATGCTTATCAACAGATTGTTGTTAAGACTATATGTATGGGTCTGTGATTATAGTCATGATGTGCAAAGTGATGTTGAGATGAAATCAGGAACTAATAAGTTCATATTTGTGATTTCATGACAGGTTCAACACCTGCAATATCATTCAAGACTATGAACTTGGCAAACATTCCTGTTCTCACAGGGGGAAGCAACTACAAGAAGTGGAGACGTGAGATTGGGCTCCTCTTGACACTCAATGAATTTGACATAGCCCTTGAAACTCCTAAGCCGATTTTGAATGATCAAAGTACTAGGGCTGAGAAAGCTGATGCAGAGAGATGGGTCAGAGCAAACAAAGTGGCACTTTCTATACTTGAAAGTGCCATGACCGATACTGTTCGGGGTGGGATTAAGAAGCATGATCTTGCTATTGATTATTTACAAGCAATTGAAAGGAAGTTCAAAGAATCTCAGAAGGCAGAAATCAGTCAATATATGGCAATGCTTACCACATACAAGATTGAGGGCATGGGGTCAATCAGATATCACATCTTGAAAATGACTGATGCAGCTGAGAAATTAAATTCTCTAGATGTTAATATTGGTGAGAAACAACTAGTTTTCATGATCCTTCAAGCCCTTCCAAACAAATATAGTCAGTTAAAAATGTCTTACAACACTCAAGACAAGAACTGGGATGTTGATGAGCTAATAGCACAGTGCGTTCAAGAAGAGGCTAGACAGAAGCAAGAAAGAGGGAAAGATACTGAAATGGTGAATTTTGTGCAACCAGACAAGGGGAAGAAGTCATTCAAATCATTCTCTGGATACTCTGGTAAGAATTATAATACCAAGGTAACCTCTTTTAAGTCTAATGCATCTGCTAAAGTAAAGGACTCTATTAAGGGATCTAGCAATCTTATGGTCAAAACTAAAAATATTGCCAAACTTAGATGTTTTTTCTGCAAAACTAAAGGACACTTAAGGAAAGATTGTCAAGTTTTTAAGGACTATCTTAAAAGTAAGGGTGTAGAACATGTCAATGTCTGTGTTGAGTCTAATTTGATTGAAATTCCTGCGAATTCTTGGTGGTTTGATACCGGTTGCTCAGTTCACATCTCAAATTCTTTGGAAGGTTTTGTGAAATCAAAACAAACTGGTTTTAAGAATTATAATGTCTTTGTGGGAGAAGGTACTAAGGTTGCGGTAGAAGCTATTGGAATGGTGTGTTTAAAATTGCTTCCGGTTTTATACTAAAACTAAAGGATGTGCTTTATGTGCCTAAAATGAGGAGAAATCTGATCTCTGCTTCCAAGATTGTCAGAGATGGTTTTGCCTTTCTAGGTGATGATGAAAGTTTAATTTTTTTTTTTAAAAGAACCACCTAGATTGTGTTTTGGGAACTGCATATTTAAGTGACAATCTGTGGTGTTTGAATTGTACCTTGGAGTCCATCAATCAATATGTTTTAAACACAAGCACTAAGAGAATGCACAGCAGTGATGATTCATTCATTCTTTGGCACAAAAGGTTAGGCCACATATCCAAAGAAAGAGTTCTAAAACAATCCAAAGCTAAGTTGATCCCTGAATTAGATTTTGCTACTGCAATTGAGTGTGTTGATTGTGCAAAAGGCAAAATGACAAATTCCAGGAAGCTGGATGCCAAAAGGAGTCATGATTTGCTAGAGATTATACACACTGATATCTGCGGTCCTTTTCCAACCAAAACCATTTGTGGTAATTCTTACTTTGTCAACTTTATTGATGATTTTTCAAGGTTTTGTTACACTTATTTAATTAGTGAGAAATCATATGTCCTTGTTTATTTCAAAGTTTATAAAATTGAGGTAGAAAAATAGTTAGGCAAGACCATTAAGATTGTTAGATCGGATAGAGGAGGAGAGTACTTTGGCAGGTACAGTGAGGCTGGACAACACAAGGGTCCGTTTGCTCTCTTCTTGAACAACAAGGCATTGTGGCCCAATACACTACACCTGGAACACCACAACAAAATGGAGTTTTAGGGAGGAGGAATAGAACTCTATTGGAATGGTAAGAAGCATGATGACAAGATCAAAGTTACTAGGATTCCTATGGGGTGAAGCACTGAAGACAGCAACTTATATACTGAACAAAGTTCCAAGCAAAGCGGTTTCATCAACACCTTTTGAAATCTGGAATGGCAGGAAGCCTAGTTTTAATCATTTCCATGTTTGGGGATGTAAAGCTGAGGCTCGAATTTACAATCCAAATGAAAAGAAATTGGACTCTAGGACTGAATCATGCTACTTCATTGGATATTCAGAGAAATCTAAAGGCTTCAAGTTTTATTGTCCTCAAGCTCACACCAGGATTCAAGAAACTCACAATGCTAGGTTCTTTGAAGATTAAGATGTTGCAGATCTATCACAAGGAAGGTTCATTTTTGAAGAACCTGATTATGAAGAGACGTCTTCGAGCAATGATGCTTACAAGGAAATTTTGATAACTCCTTCATCTGTAATTGAGTTGGAAGAAGATCAATTGGCAGCTCCACCTACTGTGGACAGACTGGAAGTTGATTTTGGGACTCAAATTCAGATGCAAGGGGATCATACCTCAAACTCTGAAGTACCAATAGATTCGAACACTGAAGTTCCTCATGAACCGGTATTACCATTGAGACAATCTTCAAGGATTAGAAAAACCACAATGTCAAATGACTATGTTTACTTGCAGGAGAGTGAGTTTGATTTTGGTGATGTGGATGATCCTCTTACTTATTCTCAGGCCATGAATAGTTCTCAACAATCATTATGGCACAGTGCAATGAAGGAGGAATTATAGTCAATGTCAAAAAACAAAGTATGGACATTAGTGGATTCCAATCCTCAATTCAAGGCTATTGGGTGTAAATGGGTTTATAAGACCAAGAGAGATGCTCACGGCAATATTGAAAGGTACAAGGCTAGGTTAGTTGCCAAGGGATTCACTCAGAGGGAAGGGGTGGATTACAATGACACATTTTGTCCCGTTTCTTCCAAGGATTCTATGAGGGTTATAATGGCACTTGTTGCTCATTACAATCTGGAACTACATCAAATGGATGTAAAAACTGCTTTTCTTAATGGTGAACTGGCCGAAGACATTTATATGAAGCAGCCTCCTGGATTTGTTGAAAAGGGGAAAGAATACATGGTTTGTAAACTTAACAAGTCAATCTACAGGCTTAAACAAGCATCAAGACAATGGTTCTTAAAGTTTGATCAGGTAGTTACAGGACAAGGTTTTGTGGAAAACAAATTAGATGATTGCATCTATGTTAAGTTTTCAGGCACAAGGTTTATATTTTTAGTGTTGTATGTCGATGACATCCTCCTTGCCAATTCTAATATGAAGCTGCTCAAAGACACTAAGACCATGCTCAGTAAGAATTTTGAAATGAAGGACCTTGGTGAAGCACACTATGTACTTGGTATTGAAATTGTTCGAGATAGATCAAGACGTTTACTCGGTTTATCACAAAAGGGATACATAGAAAGGGTACTCATAAGGTTCAATATGTCAAGCTGCAGTAATGGTGAAGTACCAGTAAACAAGGGAGACAGATTCTCAAAGGCTCAGTGTCCCAAGACGCCCATGGAGCTAGATAAAATGAAGAATAAGCCTTATGCTTCATTGGTGGGAAGTTTGATGTATACAACTATTTGCACAAGACCGGACATTGCTTTTATAGTTGGAATGTTGGGTAGGTTTCAAGCAAATCTAAGAGAAACACATTGGGTAGCAGCAAAGAAGGTTTTGAGGTACTTGCAAAGAACCAAGAACTATATGTTGGTTTATGGCAGGAATGAGCTTTTGGAGTTAGTTGGCTACACTGATTCTGATTTAGCCGGTGATGTAGATGATAAAAAATCCACTGGAAGTTATATCTTTATGCTTAGTGGTGGTGCAGTCTCTTGGAAAAGTGCAAAACAGACTGTCATAGCTACATCGACAATGGAGGCAGAATTTATAGCTTGTTTTGAAGGAATGAAACAAGCTGTATGGTTGAAAAACTTTGTGACAGATTTGAAAGTTGTCAATTCTGTGCAAATGCCTATTATAATATACTGTGATAACAATTATGCAGTATTTTTTAGCAAGAACAATAAGAGAACTTCAGCTTCAAGACTGATGGATGTAAAGTTTCTTAAGGTCCGAGAAAAGGTTAGAGAATGAACAATTCAGGTGGAGCACTTGATCACTAATGCAATGATTGCGGATCCTTTGACTAAGGCATTGCCGATTGGAGTATTTAAAGCTCATGTCTCTCGGATGGGAATACTTGAATCATTTGATCAGTGGGAGTGATTTGTTAGTCTTATTTATGACTGTTTATTTGCTGCTGTGAAGTTCAGAGAGCTGGTGCAGTGATATAGACAGGTTTCAATTTCCAATTTTAAAAGCTTATGGCTGGATATTGATAGTATTAGGTTTGTTAGTCTTGTTTTGTTTATTTTATCGAATTGAGATCAGTAATGATGATCTATTGTTTCGAAAAATAAAGTTTGATATAATTCATTTGGTGCTTTTATAATGGTTCGTCTGTTTAAAGCATTTATTGATGAATTGTTGATTCATGCATTGTTTTGAAGCAAAGATTTATTTTATATCTTGCTGACAATGGTGTGAAATAGTGGGAGCAAATTATTTTGCTTATTTGCTGATATTGATCAAGTTCACAACGTTGAGAATACAAATTGAATGTATGTGACTCTTGAAAAACTGTTTGCTTTATTGTGGTAATACAATTACAAGCGTTCTGCATTTTGAGATGTATGATAGTCAGTGTTCTAAAAAACGGCCTAGGCTGCCGCCTAGGCGCTGGGCGCCTAGCAACCGAGGCGTTTTTGGGCAAATCGGGAGGAAAAATCGGGTTGGGCCTAGGCGGGCTAGGCGGCGCCTAGGCGGTCCAGGCGGTCCAGGCAGGCTGGGCGGCCAGGCGGGCTAGGCGGGCTAGGTGGTCCTAGGCGGCCCTAGGAGGTTTTTTTTATTTTTTATTTTTTATTAATTGCGTGTTTTTTTCTTTTTTGGTTTCATGGTGGTATACTTATGGAAATGGTGTATCTAATTTGCAAATGATGGATTTACTACAAGTTCATCCAATACTTATGGAAATAGTGTACCTAATTTGCATTTTATCATTATTTTATTATCCATACAAGTATAGTTTTTTTTTTAGGTGTCAATATGCACTTATTTACAAGATATACAAGACATTTACCTAAATCCGCCTAGGCGCCCGCCTAGGCGCTAGGCGCTAGCCCACCGCCCGACTAGCGCTTAGCGTTTTTTAGAACCTTGATGATAGTTGGTTGTGATTGAAAATTTTTTGTTAACAGGCTTAGTGATCACTTCTATCTGAAAATGGGTTGAATAGGCTGAGTGCTTGAAACTGTTCTCATACTCAAGTGGGAGAATGTAAGAATATGAGTATGAGATAGAGGAGTTTTAGGACCGGTTATAGGTGTTCAATTAGATAGAAAAGTCTTGTTAATAAAAGGAATGCTAATCCCTCTTAAAGAGGGATTTTGTACAGCATTGAGATCAGAACAAGGAAACAGGCATTTGTTTCCTATATGGATTTTGATAGGGAATCCTAATCAGTTATGGTAAAGATTATATGTATATATATAGTGGCCTCTCTTCTCACAGTAATACGCTCAGATTTTGGACTTAATCCTATTTGTAAGTCGAGCTCTTGATAATCTGCGAGAGAAGAGAAGGCACACTGAAAGCTTGCTGCTATGGCTTCGGGTTCTGCAACAGGTGCAGGTATGTTCTTCTTGCTGTTTTTCTCATGTACATAAACTGAATATTTCTCTCTAAGTTGTAGTTCATGTTTTGTTCTTGGTGATTATGATTTTGGATCTTACACCATTCACCTCCACTTGCTCCCAGATCCTCTTACGGATCTGCAGCACCTTCTTGTCCTCCACCTCTAGTCTCACATCTTCCTTTTTGATCCCCGGGAGGTGCTTGTTGACGATGTAGGCCTCCGGGGTCTCATCCCAATCGAAGTTGTTGGCGATGACGGTTGTTTCACGGGCAGAGGAGGGGATGTTGGCCAGAGCGTCGAAGCCTTCGAATGGGTACCAAATGTCCAGAGAGAAGGGGTTGAAGACGTTGTTTCGTCGTCCGCCAAAGTGACTGAGAGCCATTTGATGATGGATTAGAGTTAGGTTTTTGCTGGGTGTGAATTCGAAGGATTTGAGTTTGATCCCCCGGAGGTCCACCTTGAAGATGTAGGCCTCCGGGGTCTCCTTCCAGTCGATGCGGGTGTTGGCGATGGCGGTGGTTTCACGGGCGGAGGAGGGGATGTTGGCCAGAGCGCCGAAGCCCTCGAATGGGTCCCAGATGTCCAGAGAGAAGGGGTCGAAGACGTTGTTTCGTCGTCCGCCTAAGTGACTAAGAGCCATTTGATGCTGGATTAGAGTTGGGTTTTTGCTGGGTGTGAATTCGAAGAATTTGAGTGAAATATTTTAGCTTAGATAGTTTTGGATGATTCTATCTGATGGGGTGGGGAGCAGAGTGACTTGTATATATATAGGACGGCACCGAATGTTTCAAAACTAGAAGCAAAGTTTCCATGCACGTTTAAGCATTATTTCTTTGTCTTGAAACATTTTTCAACTTTCGTACCAAAGCCTTAACCCACGTATTAAAGAGTAATATTATACTTATCATTTATTTGTATCATCTCTCTAATAAGGATAGAGTTCACCAACTTATATTTGTATCATCTCTCTATAATACAAATAAATGATAAGACTAACATTTTTACAAATTAAATACCCAACAACTTGCTACTAGTGCAGTATGCCTCTGTTCAACAACTTGCTACACGTGAAGAAAACATTATTGCAAGATGACGTGACCTTGGTGATGTCACTCAGTTCAACACGTATAATCTTTCGGCCGCACAGACGGATTGGTTATTTGTCTGAATATCACATTCTATCAATTTGTGCAGAACATTTTTTGGTCCAACTTGAGCTAGTGATTTACGCAAACTGGTGGCCGTAAAAGTTTGATTAAAATTATCTAACTGTACTACGTTAAAAATTATTGGAAAATTCGCTACAATACAATTAATTTCTATCACTTAATTATTTGTAATTTATTCAATTTAACAGTTGAAAATTAAAGAAATTGTGTGACTATTAAAAAACTGTTTATAGATAACACCATCCTTTTATTATTTAGTTGCTGAAATAGAAAGGAAGATATGAACGATTGAATGAGAGAGGCAAAGGATAGAAAATGATTGAAGTAGTGTTTAAAATATCGGTATCGGTGGAAATATCAATATGCGAATTTGTGGAAACGTGGACGGATATATCGAATATCAATGTCGATATCGGTTGCTTTTAATGGAAATGTTGAAATGTTATTACTTTAGGGATTGTTAAACATTGGTTTGACGAAATATAAAAGTTTCTCTAATAGTTAACATATTTGTTAGAAATATGAGATGAAGTTTAGACTTCATCCCGCATTCCCATATCTTTTTCTGATTTTTTGAAAATTTTGAACATTAGCCTAAGGAACTCTTGCTTAATCATATAGTTGCCCATGCAAGCCAAATTGAGGTTGCCCATTTCCTTCCCCACAAACATCGTCCAGGGCCAAATTCTTCTGACTGGATTTTTTTTCTCAACGCTCTATTTCCCAGACACCAGAAAGCCAATCTCACGGCAATTATTGTTGCGCCATGATTAGCGATTTTTACCACTTGTAAAACAAGGGTTAAACCATAGAAAATTCTTGCAAGAGAACAAGTGTTTGTAGTATAGAATGGCTCAAGTAAGGTCGATCTCCTCAGGGACTGATATAAACAATTTACGAGTTTTTGTGTATTTAACTTATTTAACTCTAAGAATTACACTAATTTGACGAAACTAAATATTACTGAATGTTGACTTAAACAAATATCTAAAATGGGAATTGGTTTATAGGAATAGTGATTCAACTTAAACAAAACAAGTAAATAAGGAAATTCAAGATAAAATAAATGATTGAAGAAAAATAGATTGACAATTTACTAGAGTTCAACCTTTACCAACAACACTCCTACGTAGCTCTTCCAATTGCTTAAATAATTGAAAACACACATACTTTGAAGGTTGGATTTTCCTTGTGTATGTTTTACTTGTTCACATTGCTTTTACTTTATTTTATTTCATTTTTCTTCTCTTTCTTTCCCACTTCCGTGCGTACTCCTCTTTTGCTCTCTCTTTTCCTGCTTTTCTGCTGCTCCATTCACTCTCTGCCGTGCCTCTCTGTCTTCCCCACTTCACTTCCATGTGTTTTCCTTGCCTTTAACCAAAAGGCAGCTCTTTTCCAAGTCACTAAAGCCACAAGTGGAATACAAGCCTCACTTCCAATTCTTTTGTTTGTTTTTATTATTTCATTTTCTCCTTTTTGCTTGAAATTGATCCTAAAGCAAATTTAACTGCACACTAACACAAGGTAAGGTAAAATGCAACAATTTTAATACAAAAACATCACAAAGACTTTAAAAATGGATTGTATAATTGCATGAAATATATGAGTGATCACGCTATAAGTGAGAGAATTTTTTTTCTTGTATAGTTTTTTTTTTTTTTTTTGAGAGAATTTTTTCTTGTATAGTTTGAGTTTAAACTTTTTTTCTCGTTAACATTCTAAGTTATGAGGAAGCTGAATTAATCAAGCGTGGTAAGTGGAATAAATGTGGCTAGCACAACGAGATTTTTTTTCAAATTCAAGTCTGTCAGACTGTCACTAGCTAATTGGAGAATTAGTATCAACCACTTCTGGGGTCCTTCTGCCTTGTTCTGGGTTATGGTGTTTTGTTTTTTTTTTTTTACATGTCACTACAAGAAAACAGGGCTTCAGTGACAATGGCAAAGCATCACTGAATACTACAAATTCGTCATATAATAGTATATGTGACGAAATTCGATCGTCACAAAGACTGTCACTTATGTGGCGTCACCGATAGTATATGTGACAAATTTGTGATTCGTCACCTGTTTTTAGTATACATGGCACCCTATTCCTCACATATTTTCAAGCCCAAATGCCAATCTTGACTCAATTTGTGATGTTATAAGCGTCACAAATCCTAAAATTATGTGATGAATAGGTATATCGTCACCTGCTCCTTTAAATTGTTTATATTATATTTTAATCCATTTATTCTTTTACATTTTATCATTTTAGTAATTAATTATATAGCATTTCAGCTTAATGTAATTCTGTAAATGGCAAGTACATACTATGAAACTCAATGAAAAAATAAATTCTTATAATTCAAATATGGGTGGTTTTTACTTTAACATGTCCAACCTACAAGACATCCCAATTGTAGCTTAAAAAAGATAATATCATAACTAAAAATATTGAATTGGAGTTGTTTGCTACAAAATATGTAGCATCAATAATAGGCAACGTAGAAGAAACTAGCCCTTTGAATAGGTTCAATCTTTAAAGCTCCAGCTGCATCACCACTTTTCATTTTGTAATCCATTCCAGTAGACATATCAAGAACTGTTTCACTCAAACAAAACGATTAGGTAACCCAAATGTTGTTCAAACGCATAACTTATAGAAAACATTATAGCAAGAAAAAAAGTGTTGATACACAAGATATATCCCTTCTACAGTACACTTGACCAAAAGGTTTACATATTAACACCTATTTAAGTTATTAAACCACTTTACCCGTATATATTTGTAACAGCACCTGGAAATATAGGTGGTGATATAACGAATACCATGATTGACCTGCAAAAACAGAAATGGATTCACACAAGTTATTTGCTGGCCAAGCTAGTTGGACCTTTTTTTTCCATATTAGTGGACCTAACCGAACGCAAAGAGACCATTCCTGAAAAACAGTGAGATCCAAATATTCAATCCCAAATGACTGACTAATTTATATATAAAGCAAAGCAAGTAGACTTAGTGAGAAACAAGAATCCCAACTAAAATCTCAAACAAAAATCCATCACAACAAAAGATAATACAACACGCACACAATTACTCATATGAGCTAACAAAAAGGTTAGAAGTCAAGCAACCAAGTACCAACCTGTAATTGAAAAATTAATATAAAAAAAATGAGTTAACCAAACATCCGAAATGATCCAAATGTAGATTCCCAAAAAAAAAACAAGAAATAAAAGTATTGAAGTATATTACAAAACTCTACTAATCTACACTAGTGAAGGGAGAAGGGTTTTAACTTGAGACGCAGTTGGTTGACTAAGAATGTCAGGGCAATCCATCACTCATTATTGACTATTTGTATCTTTTTTCTTTCTCTTACATGAAGAAAGTTGAAGTTGCACTCCAAAACTAATTGAAAATAGACCAAACTTTTCTCATAATACAAGATTTAACTTTCCAACATCACCACACAACATTTTTCCCTTTCTAAATCACGACCTAAAAAAAACTTACCTCACATGCATTCTATCATGTCCTTTTTAAGAAAGAAAAAATTACTATTATTAAGGAGTAAGGGGAGAGTTCCAAACTATTACATTAATTGAGGGAAAATGAGAGTTTCGAACCGAGACACATAAGTAAAAACTCAACACCCAATCCAATATGAATTAGTAATTTAGATTTGACGTTAGGTATCAAATAGCGAGTTGAATTAAGTTAGGACAAGTAAGACTCAACCTACTAAAATTGAACCATATACAATTAGTATTGTAGGATAAGTGTTAATTTATATGGTCCTCTTTTCCGATGGACCCTTTGCCTATGAATTATTCTCAAATGTCACATATCACCTTATATATTGTTATCTTTCTTTTTCACAGCAACTACCAATTCAGCCCCATTGTATTTATGTGGTCCTTCCAAAAATAATATCCTCTCACGTCAAAGATGTGACTTTGTCATGCGTGTTTTACAAGAAAACTCGTCGGTAATAGAGAGATTTTTCAGTGTGACGGAAACACGGGATGGTACAACATGTGTAACTATACAAATGGTGAGATATGTGTGTTATTAAAGTTTTCTATCACTTATATAAAAATACATAATGTAACACTCGTGTTCCAGTCACAATAAAAAATTTCTCTTGGTAATAGACGATGACGGAGCTAACAACGTTTTTTTCGGACCAATAAATGAAGCTTGAGTATCACTTTGGCAAGTCAGACTAAACCTACTAAAATTGAACCATATACAACTAGTATTGTAGGATGTTAATTTATATGGTCCTCTTTTCCGATGGACCCTTTGCCTATGAATTATTCTCAAATGTCGCATATCACCGTATATATTGTTATCTTTCTTTTTCACAGCAACTACCAATTCAGCCCCATTATATTGATGTGGTCCCTCCAAATATAATATCCTCTCACGCCAAATATAATATCCTCCAAATATAATTTGTCTCCATTGGCACTAGTTGTTTTAGATTTCAATAGAACCTCACATTATAAAATCACTTCTCCAGAAAACATAAATGGTAGCTCTAGCAACTGACTGCAGAGTATAAAGTGGTAACTTAAACAATTATGTACGTTTTCATCCTGCATAAAAAACAGAAGCATTCTAGAAAATAATTTCATCCTGCAAGAAAAATAGAAGCATTCCAGGAAAATAATTTCATCCTACAATTCACAGTAAAAAGAAAAATACGGAAAAGTAAAAAGCAAATAGAAAAATTGATTAAAAATCCTTCATATATAATAATAAATCTAGTTTAAAATCCTCAATCATAGAATTAAACAATCAGGCACAAATACATATAGATCTAGAAAAATCAAAACCAAAATTTACCCAAATTAGAGGCTGCAAAGTGCGGATGTGCAGGCAGAGGGCTGCTGGAGGCATGTACCTGCAAATTCAAAACCAAATTTAGAAAAAAAAATGATATAAAAAATTTGAAAAGAAACTTCAATCCTATCAAATTGGGTTGAGCGTACGAAGGTGATCGTACACTCTTAACATTCATCCAGACATGGACGGAGCCAATGAAGGCTCACTGAGGGCATATGCCCCCACTCAAGTGATTCGTTTGTTAAGTTGCCGACTACAATTATATAATACACACGAGTTATCTTTGAAAAAAATATAGGTATCTAATGTCCAACATACCTTCATACTGCATATATTTCATATCAATTATTATATGAGCAAAAGTGCTTTTGTTCTGTCATTCAAACCGAAAAAACCTCTCTCTCGCGTAATCATGTATGTCACATCCCAGTCCCGACTCCGCCATAGCAATGATATTGTCCGCTTTGGGCCCTGGCCACACCCTCACGGTTTTGTTTTTAGGAACTCACACGAAAACTTCTCAGTGGGTCACCCATCCTAGGACCGCTCTCGCCCAAACTCGCTTAACTTCGAAGTTCCGATGGAACCCGAAGTCAGTGAGTTCCCAAAAGGCCTCGTGCTATATGGAGATGGGCATGTACATATAAGGCACATCACCCCCTCTCCGTTGGTCGATGTGGGATGTTACAATCCACCCCCCTTAAAGGCCCGACGTCCTCGTCGGCACACTCGCACCACACGGCAGAGTGGCTCTGATACCATTCTGTTACATCCCAGTCTCGACTCAGCCGTAGCACGATATTGTTCGCTTTGAGCCCCAGCCACGCCCTCACGGTTTTGTTTCTAGGAACTCACACGAGAACTTTTCAGTGGGTCACCCATCCTAGGACCGCTCTCGCCCGAACTCACTTAACTTCGGAGTTCCGATGGAACCTGAAGCTAGTGAGTTCCCAAAAGGCCTTGTGCTATATGGAGGTAGGCATGTACATATAAGACACATTACCCCATCTCCGTTGGTCGATGTGGGATGTTATAATATATTAATATTTTTCTTATCACTCTGTCACTTTCCACTACTACACTGAAATTTTTATAACATTGGAATTGTGATACATCATCATTTGAAATCATCTCTATTATCATATTGGGTATACGTTATACTGTAATAAGATTTTCTTAGTTGATTTTCGAGTTGCCCCCACTAGAAGAAATTTCTAGCTCTGTCCAGAAAGTTTTGTACTTCCTATGTCCAGCTGCTCATTGCTTTTTTTGGTCGCCACTAGCAGTGACAAAAATCAAAGGCAATGAAATAGTAGCAAATTGAAATTAAAGTTTCACATTCTGTGGATCTGGTTAAAACTATACAGTTTCACCCATTATTCATTGATTTTTGAAAGAGAAAGGAAATTGATAACTGGGTGTCTAAGCTTGGCAACCAAATAACGGATTGAAGAAGAAAATCCAAAAGACAATTAAAGAAATGTAGGGAAACAAATAAGTACCTTGTTTTTGCCTGAAGAACTTGATAGAAAACTGAATCTCTCTTTCCCTAATTTGGGTCCTGTTATGTCAGAGAGAGAGGAGAGAGTTAGAGAACGAGCAGCAAATGATACTGAGAGAGTGGCCGAGAAAGGAAGACTAATGAGAGTGGTTGTCGCCGTCGCTGCAACCACCAATGGTTGGTCGTCGGAGTCGGGGTGAGAGAGAAAGCAAAGGGGAGCTGAAGACGGTCGGAATGGGTGAGAACAGAGAACTAAGTGAAATAGGTTTTACACTTTGGGGTTTTGATATTATTTCTTCAGTATATTTTTATTTTTTATTTTAATACTATATGTGACGAATGGCATAACGTGGCCTTCTTTTTTGTTATGTGATGAATTTTAAAGATTCATCACATATTAACATTTCATTCAGCGGTAAAATTTATCGTCCAATAGTTTGTGGCAAATTCAAAAGTTTATGTGACGCAAAGTATTTTGGTGTCCAGTGAAAATTATTATGTGACGGTTTCTAAAAAAGCGTCACTTATTTTACCCAAATGTGATAAATTTTTGCGCGCCACAAAAAATTCTGTCACCTAATACATGTTTTCTTGTAGTGTGTATTACTGAGGGACTTTGCGCCTGTGCCTTGTCTCTTGTTTTGTAGGGGCCTCTCCCTTCTGGTTGTTTAATTAAGATGGTTTTCTGATAAACCAAAAAAATTGTATCAGCCACTTTTGTTTATAGTCAAGGAAAGATAAGGGTAAGTACATGTGAATCATGACATTAATTTAATATGGCCAATTAAACTCGTTCTGCAAAATCATATTGAAGAAAAAATGGCTATATATACCTATTATTGTGCTATTGTTAAAAATATTTATTTTTCATGTACCAGAGGAGCAAGTAATATGTATGAGTCGTTTAAACAATTATTATTGCACTATAATTGAGAAATTTTTTTTCTTATATAGTTTGAGACGTTTAAACATTTTTCTCATTAGCATTATAAGTTATGAGGAAGAGCTAAATTAATCAAGCACAGTAAGTGAGATAAATATGGCTAGCTCAACATCTGAGACTTTTTCAAAAGGAAAATTAATGAAAATGAATTGAAAACTTTAAATTTTAACGAACAAAATAAAGGATAAAGTGAATAACCAGAATTAACTTTTTAATTTAAAAATATGATTTTTTGTTAAAGTGAACAGTACCGAGAATTTTTCGTTAAAGTTCAATTTTTCAAATCCACATTTTGTTATATACTCACTAAATTAATTGGAGAATTAGTATCAACCACTTATGTTTGCAGTTATGGAAAGACGAGGGTAGGTAGCTACTTGAATCATGACATTAATTTAACATGGCCCATTAAACAAGTTTTGCAAAAAACATATAGAAAATCATTTCGATAAAATAAAAAAAGTATTTATTTATTGGAGGTCCACACGAAAATAGTTTTCCACTAGTAATAAGCCCGCGCGATGCCGCGGGACTTGAATTCACCAGCCTTAACTACATGAATAAGACACATTTAACCTGAAAAACATTCAACATAATCATGAACGAACAAAAATGATAGATCTAGGAAATTATAAAAAGCATTGTAACTGTAGATCCAAGAAATTATAAAAATCCATCAAATCAAGAGACTAATAGTTGTGGGAAGGTGGGTATGCAACCAAGAATCTTAAGATATACTTGACTTGCAATTCCATTATAATTTCACACAAAAAAAAAAGGATCAAATTTTGATTGAAACATCAAACAAAACAATCTCATCTGTTACAAATTGGACCAACTAAATAAAGAATATATCGATAAGATTTTCAACCTAACTATAAAAAAGAGCTTTATAACAGCGCAATCAACATTATTTGAACTCAACTAAAAAGAAACTAATTGCATGTTATAAATTCCATAGGTAATTGAATGGCAACGCAGCCCCTACAGAATGTTTTTTAATCGATTTAGTAGTTAACACTGGACAATTGCACAATACAAATCTTAGAAACTATTCCAAGTTAGAGCAAAAATTACCTCTAATCTTTGTTTCTCTTGTACTTTGGTATTGCAGGGTTGACTTGTAAAGGGTGAATGAAGTCCTAAAAACACAAAGAATAAAAAACCTCTGTTTCAGTTAACAAAAAAAAAGCAAACCATAAACAAAGTGAGATATCTGGTAACCAAAAAATGAATCTTGGAAAGCAGACATAAACAAACTTCAATTAAAATTATTTTAATACATTTGGATATCAAGGAAAATCAAGTTTATTCAATTTTGATATAAAAAAAATTAATTAATGCAGGAACAACATTTGTGCCTCAATGACTTGAGAAGTACTCAAAACAAACATTGTTTTCTTTAAGTCTTTAGTCTATCTCTACAAATCGCAATAACTCATCCATTGAGAATCAAACTAACTAATTAACTTACTAACCCGTCCTGTAAATTTCACATCTATGCTTTAAACAGATTTTGTAACTAATATCCCAAAAAAGTGGCAAAAGGGAAGGAAAAAAACTTTTGTATGGTACACTGCAGTGTTATTTGTGTAACCAAAGTCAAGCGCTGAAACGCCAGCAACCTCATTGTATTCTTGGAAATCTGTTGCAGATTTTATGGCTCCAAAAGAAAATATATCCTGCAGCATTAATATCATTTAGACTGAAGTATTTTTTCCAAGTGAATACACATGCAAAGTATCAAAAAGAGAGAAAGGAGAAAAAATTATCAAAATAAGAATTACAAACCTGTCCTATAATATAAACAAAAGGTAATTACAGAAAAATAGCTGGAAAACACAAAATAAGTAGAAGAGAAAACAAACAATCAGCATAATCTAAAATTACTTAAACAATTAATCCACATTGAAAAGCATAATTTACAAATCCAAACCAAATTACATCATCCAATAGATTTTTTTTATACATTTGTTATTGTGCCTTTAAATTGATTTCAGCAAAACTTGTTTCTTTTTCCATAGTTTGTGAAGCTCAAAATTTTCAAAAACCTGCAATCATTACACAACGTTGTCACATCATAAGTGTAGAAGAAATCACCGCTACCAAAATTTATAAAGACCAAACTCACCAACTCCCTCAATCAACTCCCTCCCTCCCTCCCTCCCTCCCTTCCCTGTGCATCAATAATCTGAAAACCCAGTTCGATTTTTCATTGCTCGGATGGAGAAAATTGAGGAATGAAAGAACAAATTAGGGTTAGGACTAAAGTTGAGAGAGATGGAGAGTTGGGAGAAGGGGAGAGTTTGAAAGAGAGTGAAAGAGAAAGGGTTAGAGAGAGGTTGAGTGTGACAGAGATGAGGGGAAAACACGGGATGGGATTACCAATCCCTGTAATTTCTCTTTCTGTCACTGTCACTGTCACTCTCACTTTCTCTCACTGTCGCCCTCCCACTCACCCATGCCAGGATCGGCATGGCCTTGCCTGTGCCAAAGACAGACGAAGTGACGGGGAAGGAACCTAACCCCAATCTGAAACCCTAATGATAAAAAGATGATTCTACCCCTCTAACTCATCATCCTCATCGTGGGATCTGAAGATAAGATGGGTAGTCTTGTCATTTAACACAATAAAAATTTTCTGAAGCCCGGTGGCAATTTTGCAAATTTGGTGAAACCGATATATCTGTTCAGACAAAATTACCCCCTAACTTTTAATAACTACGTTCCAACCCAGGCCCAAATCCCACGGTTTTGTTGTAAATAAAGCAAAATCGAGGGGGGAGGAATTCACCTTAAATGACAAAATCACCCTCTGAACTTTTGAGAATTACCCCCCAACCCAGCCACATTCGGCTGGCATTGTTGTAAATAAAGCAAAATCAAAACAAACGTGAATAGTGCCTGCCCTCCCCCCTACTTTAGAGCAATTCAATTTTTATATACGTTCAACCAAGCTGATTATAAAAGATACAATTGCAATAAAATAATCAGTTTCTTGAGAAACAGAAGCAACATGCATTTAACACTTACCCTTCAAGTTAAGATGGCAAAATATATGTCATGCAGGTCAGGCACGTGTTTTAACAGCTAAACTAAAATGCAAAAAAAGTGTGTTCTTGTTTCAGAAGCCAATCTTTCAAGCACTAATGTATGGATTAATGTAAAATATCTGAGATCCTATTTGTTTTTTTTACTGATGCTTCAACATCATCCACCTGATTCATATCACATCCATAGATACATGAGAACGCTTATTCCCACCACCATTGCATTGTTACTTTAATAAATGGATCCTTTTTGATAGTCTCAGGTCATCGGATCTCAGTACAGAAAAGGACCAAATATTTTTTAGGTTCAAAACAAATGCAAATGCCATTACAATAGCACTAACCCTTCTTAATTTTCGACACCGCAATCCTCCTAACTCAACTTAATAAGTAACAGTCTAATTCTTTCTTAGCCAAAACTAAGCCGAAATTGTCAATCCCATAACCGACATAGAATAAAGATGAATTCAAAACTCTAAATAAATGTAAGTTCTCATATATAAATTCTGTCTCCAAGGTAATTTTCTTACTCTGAAAACTTTGATCCACAAAACCAAATTACATTTTTCAGCAAAAAAGACCACTTTAGCTTGATTTACAATATACAATATACAAACACATCTATTCAATTTAGCTTGATTTACAAATAAAAAAATTGAAAAACCAACCTTTTTCAAATAGCAACTGCTTCCCAATTCTTAGAACAAAATGTTATCATCTTTTGAACCATACAACTTTCATACATTCAGAAATCATCAAACCCCTTCATACCATCAAGTTTGTACAAAAATATAAATATTAAAAACCAAATCCCAAACTTAAAAGCCAAAATTAAAATTAGTAAATAAATTGGGAATGTTTTGACAATGGATGATTACATTATTAGGAGCGTCATAATTAGATGAAATATGTGTGGTCTGCTTTGATTGACTAAAAAAAGAGAATACCATTGGGGATGGAAGGAGGGGCACATTGACTGGACCCAATAGAATTGCAAAAATGTATTCACAATTCGCAAAAGAAAGAACTCACTTGCTTAAGAGGCTCAAGCACACAAAATTTGCCTGCAACTCTTTTGCCTGAAAAATTAAGAACTCAAATCATGAGTATAGGATTGAGTAACTCCAAGAAAAAAGAACGCTGGAATACATAAAAACACGGCTAATTCAAGCATAAACCATCTATGAAAAATTAATACATCAAGTTTGTTTTCCGAATCTTCACCATAAATATTTCTCAAAATTGAACCAGCCTTGACAACAAACTAAGAAAACTCCTTGAAAAAATCTACGATTTTGTAAAACGCCCCAATAAGTAGAAGAAAATAAGATGCCAAGAATTCATGAGCAGATAATTATAAGCTAAAGGAAAGAAAGGAGATTGGGAAACATACTTCAGCTTTGCAGCTCTCAAAATTTGGAAGAGAGAAAATCCATTATCACCAAAACTCTTCTGTGAATTATCCGAATTCTTGTCGTTCAAAGATTTTAGAGAGTACAAAACAAAAGCAAACCAGAATTGTTTTGCTTCTTCAAGCAGTACATAGAAATGCATTTACATTAGACCAAATCCATATTAAAGCAAGTGTTCCAGCAAAAGGATTCTAAAAGAACACCTCAAACATTATTTCATCGTACCATTATTAATATGACCATAGAATGGAGAAACAACAATACATACTATTCCTTTGCCAATGGCTGATGCATTTGATGTTAACAGATCTTGGTTTCTTTGAACAGATTTGCAGCTTGCTTGTAAGAGTTCTCATCCAATGACAATACTTTCTGTAATCAGAACCATATAAATCCACAGAAACTAAAATCAAGAAATGACTACATAAACAAAAAAGAAATTAAAAAAGTAAATAGAAGTAGTTTATAAACTAAACTTTACAAACAAAATGACATTTACAATAAGAAAGAACAAAACAATAAATTCGATCACAATCGAAAGGGGGCAAAGAGTGGCAACCTTGCACAACTCCATATAAGTATACAAACTAAAGGTCATATATCAAACAAACTCATATAACCAACATACAATTACATATATCCTTGGCTTCTATGGAAATAAAAAATACTTGTACTATATTAATGGCCCTCTTTAAAAAATTTGAGAATAAGCAGCTCAACAGCTGCATTGATAATAACAAAAAAAAAGTGCATAGCACTACCATACACTTTTTTATACTGAAAGACAAAAAAACTGAGTAAATTAAACCTTATTTGAAGATGGAACACGTTTGCATTTCACAGAACCAACTAACAAATGAACTCACCTTATTTGATCAGAAGTCTGAGTCAATTGCTCCAAATCGTTCTCCTACCAACAATAAAAACAAACACCCAAAATAAGGAGCTATGTTGGTTCCCAAACATTAACAATTGTTTCACTGGTATCTTTCATCAAACATGTGGTTATCGCTGCTAAGTGTTCGCAAATTGACCACAAAAATAACAAAACCGCATCAAAATCCCAATTTTCAATCCCACCGAGCAAAAACTAATATGTTAAAATAGGAAAATTTTCTTACATATTTCAATATATCCAGAAAAATGGTTCCTTTGGCTTATGAACCTGACATGGACACATGCAACTCCCCTATAGAAATAAAACAAAAAAATAAATAAATAAATAAATAAAACCCACCTGAAATTCTAAAAGGAAATGATTAGACCCAATGCTATCTGATGAATTTCCAACAAATTGAACTGGGCTTTAGATAGATCGGCTGAAATTAAAAATGCATTCAAATACATGAACAAAATATTAAACAACAAAAATTCAAGAGAATTCAACTTTGCAATAAATTGTGGATCCCAGAACAAAATAATTATCCCCTTGTTTATTTCCTTAGCTAGCCACCATACTATAAAAATTCCTCAATCTCTTGTATCTCACAAAGAGAATCATATGCATGTCCATCTCAGCTCATAAAAACGAAAGAAAATAGTAGGGTTTCTTAGTTTCTCACCCAAATCCACCAATTTGAATCAAATCTCAGCAACCCAGCTTGAAATCCGTCTCAAATCACTTCCACAAACACAATTCTAAACATACATTAAGACGAATCAAATAAAAACTAAAATTATAAATTTGGAAAATTCCAACTTTGATATGCTATCGCTACTTGCATTCATTAAATTTGATGGCACTGTCAGTGAAAAGGTAACTTTAGGGCTACTAATATGTTTACTAAACAGCAAGGAAATCAATTCAGTGGGATAAATGGTCCCATATCACAAAACATACTAATTAGAATACGGTTACCTGGTGATCTCATCGTTGAAATTGCAACAGGAGATAATCTACTATTAACTCAAAACAACTTTGAAATTGAAACGTGATATAAAAGTATTTCTTGTACATGCAACCAACAGGTCTCCAGAAAAGTAAAGATAAATTGAAAATCAACTGTTCGTATCGAGATGTTCGATCAAATCGAAGAAAATTCACAGCAAAACGGAAAATGAAAACAGAAACTCACTTGGAATCAGCTTTTCTGGGAGCATCAAACCTGCAAATAAAACGGAAGTCAGATGGAGGAAAAATAAAGATTAAGAAAATACCCAAGAGAAGCGGGAGGTGATGTTGTCCAACAGAGGAAGAGGGAGGCGGGAGGAGCCTGGGGGTAGATTATATGTTCACATATGTATTCACAACAACAAAAACCCAAACCCAATTTATACAATCAAAATTTGCAGCAGACGAAACTAAAAACCATAGAACCCACAGATAAAAAACAAACTGACCCCAGCGGCTAGATATGCTTCCTTTTTCGTTTCTTCTTCCCCACCCCCAATTGGTTTTTGTTTCTCGTGAAGCCCACTCGGCACCCCATCCCCCAATTCTTTGCAGCTTCCCCATCTCTTTTCTCCATCGTCTTCCTCTTCCCTTCTGATTTTTCTTCTCCTTTGATATTGGTTGCTGCTCAAGACCTACACCAAGAACAAAGACACAAAAATTGTTATTCACATATTATCTTTCAGAGTTTCACGGATCCATCCTATTTGGACTTAATAAAGATAAAGGTGAAGATCTATACCTTTTTATTTTCTCGGATCTGAAATTTTTGAGAGCCCCTTCCTCCTTTTCTTTAGTCTAGACAACAGATTGAGAAGCCCATTACCCATTAATTAACCCCAAAAAATGCAAAGAAGAAGGAAAAAAAAAACAAAAGAATAAATATATAACACATATAATAAAATAATGCAATAAATATTTAATATAAACAAATCAACCATATTAAAATTTCAATTTGAACAGAACTATATATAAACCTAGTATTAACATTTAGTCTGATCTAAGAAAACGCAAGCAAAACAGCCAACAAAAATTCAAAGTTAATTATTCAAAAACCTTAAATCAGTTACCTTTCATACAGAAGATCTTGGAAGACAAACATAGATGCACCAAATACCAAGAAGAAAAAGTTTTCAAACCCTGCAAAAAGGAAAATCACTATTTATCATCAACTACATTGCATAGGATCTAATATGCAAACACTACAATTATGTTTAAAATGTGAAGCTTTACAAAAAAATTTAAGTTAATCAGTTACACAGCCAAATCAAATTATATGAAATTCCAGCAAAATACAACCAAATAGAACACAAATGGACCATAAAAAATACGAAATATGTATCAATCATTGTTCATAATTTTGGTTATACTATAATTGTAATTAATTTCAATATGTTTGTTTACTTCCTATACTCATCCAACTTGTTCATGACCTATTTAATAGTTGTCTTGAAAGACAACACACAAAGACGACCTAGCAATAGCAAAATCAAACACAAAAACACAAACTCTCATCTTTTGGATTACCTATTACCTATTTAATAGTCCCTCATTTCCTTCGACCCCATAACAGAATAACCCAAACTCTGTCTAACTTTCTGAAAAGTTGTAGGAAGCAATCATGGCTGATGTTGCCGATTCAGACTTAATGACATAGTGATTAAGAAATACAGTCTAAAACCCCTGAAAGACTCTTTGATTGTCAATTTTTGGCAAACCGTGTCAAAATACTTGATTTTCTCCTCTGGTTCGAAAACTGAAAGCCAAAAAATTAACAACCAAATTCGGTAAAGTAACAAACCACAACGAAAACTCAAATATTTGGCTTCTGGGTAGTTGAGAAAAAGTGAGATTTAATTACTTGTGGAAGGTTAGAGAAATTGGGAGCAGCATGAGTGAGGACATCAAAAAGCAGAGATCAAAAACATGAGGAAGCAGATCAAAGGAATCACAAAACAGAGATGGAAGTGATTGTGAGGCGCAGTGTAGGACGCATGACCGAAATCGTTAACCCGTTGCAGAACAGCCAAGATAATAAGGAATAAAGATATGAAACAGAAGGTAAACAAAATTGTAAATAATTCAATTGATTACTGGAAGGTGGTGCATATCTCTTCATACACACACACATATATATATATGTATATATGTAGACGTAAAGATTTAACAAATTATTAGCAAAGGATGATCATATATGGTTAACAGTGGAAATTATTACTGAGCTACTTTGAATTTTCACATAAAGAAGGTCTTGTTTCAGTACTTAAGTATTATCATTACCTTACAACCACTGAAATTAATCAAAATATCCTAATAAAAAAAAGATGAATAAGAATCCCATATGACCATTTATGTCTTCATTACATACACAAATGCAGCATTTGGTGTGTGAGAATAACAAAAGAAAACCCTTTTGAAAAGGTTTTCTTCATTGGACAGAACAATGAAAGAAACATTTCATCACAACTATGTTAATTCAGTACAACAGTCATTTGTGATCAGTAATATAGCATGAATGAGAATTAAGGGTGGCCAGAATATGCAAACTTGCAAGCACAACCTGGTTCTCAGAGAAGTTATGTCATGGAACCAAGTTGTAGTTTTATAGGTTATACCATGGAACCAAGTTTTAAAAACACGTTAATCACAAAACAAAAAAGCCACCCAGAGAAGCTGATCCTCTCTTGATGAAAAATCTCAGCAAGGTTTTGATACTAACTCTATTGTCCCATTCCATTATAAGTCTATCAAAATCATAAATCAAATTCAGAAAAAAAATTCTCAAAAATCTTACAGAAATCCATAAATCCACATCTAATTTACAGGAAATTTCAAGTCCTCTGAAATCTCTCACTGTTAAAATTCTAAAGATCCATCACTCCAATCTCTAAACTAAATTTTGATTTCATCTAATACTGTAGCAGTAAAATTCAAACACTCAAATGTCATGAAAATAAACCAAATCTGCTTCAATTAAAGTCTAAACACTTGAATTTAATCTCAACATTAAAAACGAACACTTCACTTTTACAAAAGTTGTACATAGGGGAAAAAAAAAGACAAAACCAAATCTCACAGACAGCCACAACGACAACAAAATTGAATACATAACCATGAATATTGATCCACCAGAAAACATAACCATCAAATTCAATACCGAATCAGTTCGAATTAACAATATTCTGCATGAACTTAGTAGACTTTTTATGACCGACAGACAGAATTTATTTACTTTTTATTCCAAAAACGATACATTTTAAAAGACAGCTTATAATCAACTTGGGGACATCAGACCACCTAAGAGTATCAAGATTTCACATTGCAAATTGAGTTTACAATTATAGGAAACAAATAGAGGTTTAGTTGTTCTCTGAATCTGGAAGTACCTGTGATGTTTTTTGAAAAGACTATTCGCAATAGCTTAAACCAACTCGGTCCCTTTCGTTATACATTCCTTCACTAATTCCTCCCAAAATACCACGAAAAAAACAAATCAGAATTTCACCCACTGAACAAAAACCCATCAGCATAGTGTGAAAAATGCATTATTTCACTTAAAGACTGCCACTTTACTGATTGGATTAATCCAAATAAAATCCCAATTTCCAAAAGTAAATTTTCAATTAATTTCTCAAAAGCAATCATTTCAAAAAGCCCAGAAGTATACAAAAATATTACCAAAAAATAGAGATATATTGTATAAGTAAAGAAAAATAACTTAGAGAAGGGGATGGAGGGGAAGCTGTGATGAGGGTCGAAGGCCATGAGATTACCCAGATCGACTTGAATATGCTGGTGCCGGGTCTCCATTGCTGGTTTTCTGCAGTTGCTTTTCAACTTCTCCATTCGACAGTCCAAGTCTGCAACCCCAAAACCTGCATTCTCATCAGGAAAAAAAAAAAGGAAAAAAAATCACTAAAAATAAAAAGGCAGAAAAATGCAGGGCATTCTTCCCGAAGGCAACAGATCTAGCATTCTTGGAAAGAAAATTCGATCACGAATTGAAAAAAAAAAGTGAGAGAGAGAGAGACGAACCTTCATACGGAGGCTAGCGATCCGGAGCTCGAGAAATCTGTGGAAGCAAATGGAAGAGCCCTGATTTTCCATATTTCTTCCGTTCTAGGATGAGAGAAACGGAAGAGATGGAGTTGTGGCTACTGCTAGGGTTTGTGGAGGACAGAAACAGGAAGAGTGAGAGATGAGAGAGGGCTCGCGTAGGAGAGAGAGGAAGAGTGAGAGATGGGAGGGGAGCGCACAGCAATACGTGCTACTCCAAACGGACAAAATTACCCTCTGAACTTTTGAGAATTACACTCCCAACCCATCTTCATCCGGCTGGTATTGTTGTAAATAGGATGAAATCGAGTGGCTCCGTGCTAAACCATATAGACAAAATTACCCTCTGAAATTTTGAGAATCACCCTCCCAACCCAGCCACATTCGGCTGGTATTGTTGTAAATAAAGCAAAATCAAAACAACCGTGAACAGTGCCTGCCCTCCCCCCTACTTTAGAATAAGTAATGTTCAGATACCGCATTCAACTCATGCATTACTTTTCTGCACCATATAGGTTTATAGCCATGGAAAATTATAATGTTAGATGGAAGAAATTAATTCAATCTGACTAAAGGCGCACCTCGTAAATATGTAAAACAAAACCTACTTGTTTATTTTTGGGAAATAAAAATCTACTTCTTATATACAAACCTACATTCTCTTTTTTTGTTTTTGTCCTTTCAATTTATGTAATTTTCTGTTTCTTGAAGATTTTAGTTTTTTATGTTTGAATGGTCGTTGGATATTGGAATTTATAAGGAAAGGTATATTAGGTGGTTATGGAAACACGCCTTATTCTAACTTTCAGTAGAATTTTGTGTTTGTCTCTTGGATGTTTTGACTGAAAGCTTCAGATCTAAGGAGCACACATAGACGTTCTCTCCTTTTCATATCAAAACCCTAGATTTAAAAACTCCATAGCCGCATGTCTCTTGTTTCGATTGACACAAAACGTATTCGTTAAGGTGACAATATCGTAAACCTATTCGCAATGTCTTGTAGAGAAGTTAAAACATGTTGAGGGGTCGTGAATGTAAAAATTACATTTACATTCCATTTTTTTACACTTTCAAAAAAAGGTAAATGAGAGTTTACTTTGATAGGGAAGAAGAAAATTTGAGATCCCATTAAAACACGGGGTGCGGGCTTTTTTCTTTTCTTTTTCTGATGTGACGATGGACCTAAAATCTTTACAATTACAGATAATGGAAGGTCTCCGTGGGGTCTTTATGTACACAGGTGAGCCATGTGAAGACTTTTCCAAATCCGCGTTCTGTCCCTACATTCTACATTATATGTCTGGTTGTTCTACAATGGGATTCATATTTGTGTTGTAGATATTTGCAAACCCTACTGCTACTAAGAACGGTACGGTTTGTAATGTTAGAAATATTAAATTTTTAGATAAAATTTGCAAATCAAATTATATGTCACTAGAAAATAAGCACGTTAATCAATATTTAAGTAATAATCTAATTATCCACATCATTTGATTTACAAATTTCAATTTAAAATTTTGATCTTTCTAGCATTACCTTTTATGATTTATGCATGCATGTCTACCCAACTATACTAACTGCCCTGATATCTGCTTGATTTCTTGGGATTATATTGTCAAAAGGATTGTTAAAGTTTCACTGCAGGTAGCCCTTGTCAAAAGAGTTGTTAAAGTTTCACTGCAGGTAGCCCTTGTCAAAAGAGTTGTCAAAATTTCACTGCAGGTAGCCCATTGCAAAAGCCAACTATATATGTGGACAAACTTTCTCATCATCTATATATAAAGTCAATGGAAAAGGTAAATAGTGATTTTGATGTCACCAAACTTCAACCAAAATATTTGGACGAAAATGGTCCCAAGACAAAAAACTTCAAATGCATCCCAAAATAATGCATCAAATAAAGCAAGGGCATTTTTGTTATTTTAACAATATTTTTTTAATAATTAATATTTTTATGATTTTTTTTAATTAGTACCTCACAATAGCCTATAAGTTTAATGCGGCTTACTGCTTGAAAGGCAAGCCGTAGGCAATCTTTTGGAAACTGTAGGCAGTCTTCTGGAAACCGTAGGCTACCTGTAATACCCTGAAAATTTAAAATATATGAATATGTTGAGTAACTCGAGAATAAATAGATTTATGGTTATGAAAATTTGATTAGAGAAATTTTAGAATTTTGTTTCCGGGATTTATTATAATTTACGTCGAAAAATTTATTGATAAGTGGAAAAGACAAAAATGCCCCTAGTTGACTAAATGTAATTTTACGAGGACGTATTTTATCCTCATATATTTTATCGTATTTCTTGACATATTTGTATAGAGAACGATTCCACGAGAGTGTAGGTGAAAACCGTTCGCCAAACGAAGTTATAACGAATGAAATAGAAACGAACGAAGATAGGGGCAAAACAGTCATTTTACCGTGAATATGGAATGCTCCAGATTTGCTGCAGCTTTGTCTTGGTGTAGAAAAACCATGTGGTGGATGTGGTTTAGTTTGGTAGGAGGGGGATAAGACCAATCGGAGAAGGAGGAAATGAGGAAAATGAGGGTTTAGGCTGACCAATATGGAAAGAAAGAAAGGAGGGGCAATGAAAGAGGGGGAAGACACTGGATAATTCCTCCCATTTCCCCTTGCGACTCGATCCGGTCTGAAACAATGGAACCGTTGGTTCCTCTTGCCAAATTCCGGCGATTTAGTCGAGCCACCACATGGGAAGTACACCACGACCCCCTCTCTTTACCATTTCCACCCCAAATCTGAAGAAATTGGTCTCAGAATAGCATCGGTCGGTGTGAGGGACCACGCCGGTGATGGGACATTTTCGAATGCAATCACATCGATCTCCACCACCAATAAACTCTCCTCAACCCCAGGAACAAAGCCCAGGCATTGGTTGGGGCGACAGAGCTGTTTTGGAGTCAAATTAAGAACACCCATTTCAAGGGTTTCCTGTAGATCGAGTCAATTTTCAGGTGTTTCACGGCCGAATTGAACTTCGGCCCAGGTATAAAAGTTCTTCCCATTGTTGTGTTTTACAACCCTATAAAATTTGGTAATTTTTGGAATTCATCGGAAAACTGGATTTCCGTTCGCCGGAAATCGCTAGCTGCGGTGACGCACGGCCAGAGAGCCGATGCTGTCTTTTTAAGCTAATTTCGATTTTTTGAATCCATATTTGTTATCCATTTGGTGTGATTCATTTGTTTGAACCTAGTTTAGTGATTGTTAGTCACTTGAATGATTTAGAAAATGGATCAAAAATGGATTGTTAACTACGATTGGCTTGATCCCTTCGTATGGTACGTAGGCAGTCTAACGAGAACGTTAGATGCAACCATAAAATAACTGAGACTAACCTTTTATTGAAAATTGTCGAAGAAAATGAATTTGGTGAATATCTTCTGAAGTAATTTTTGGGCCGTTACAAAGTTAATTTTTGGGCTGTTACACTACCTTAGTGCACTCGATAGCAGTTTTAGGGTTCTAAGGCAGCCGTCCATAGGGCATACTGCGTAATGTACCCCCTTCGTCTATAGAAACCGATTTTATTTTGTGAATTTAGCCGCTTTAATTGGTTTATGCGAGGTTTCTTCTAGCATGATCTAAGATTATTTATTTACTTCAAATATTTGACTTTCCTTTTGTCAATTTACGAATATAAATGCATTTAAAAAGTGTAAGTCGTGCGTAGCACGCCGTGATTAAAAAAAGGTCTTCTGCAGAGCGTGTGAAGGCTAATTATATATAACACGAAAAGTTTCTTAATTTTCCGACGATGGATTCACACACTACCAAGTTACCAAATCATAGTCCAGCTTTACCTCACATCTCTTCATTAAACTTATATATGTAATTCGGATATGTGGAGGGGCACCCAAAATATTGAGTTATCAAATTTTTAGTGAGTGAAAACCACCTCCACTTGAAAACAAAGTGGTTTAGGGCTTGTTTGGTATTACTGTGTTTTTTTTTTTTTTGAAAAACTGCTTCTGCTGTGCTATGATAATAAAGAGTTGTAAAATAAATTTGAGTGTTTGGTAAACTTTATTTATTTAATTTTTTTTTTTGTAAAAGTGCTTTTAACAAAAAAAAAAAAAAACAGTGTTTGAGTGTTTGGTAAACTTTTATATAAATTGTTGTGAATATCTTAAATGAGTAAAAAGGATATGGTATTTAAAGGGGCAAAGATTATAATTTTGTAAAATATGTGGATGTATCCTTGCCGTTTGAAAAGTTCATTAAATAGGCACTGATTACTATGCTTTGAAAAGAAAAAAAAAACTTTTCGCCTGTATTAAAGAAGACAAACTGATCCATTCCACAAACTGATTTTCTTTCGGCATCGGTGAAGACAAATTCATCTTATGGTTGGAGAAGTATAGCGAAAGCCTGCAAAGTAATTAGGGCTGGAGCTCGTTGGAGAGTGGGGGATGGTGCTTCTATTAAAATTTGGGGTTCTAGTTGGTTGCCAAGGGAAAATTTCTTCAAAGTTCTTAGCCCTATACCAATGGGAATGGATCAGTCCACTACGGTGAAGAAGTTGACCTCGGTAGAGGGAGGGATTGCATGGAACATGGAAGTGGTAGATAGTATTTTTTTGGCGGAGGAAGCTCGATTGATCCAGACCGTACCACTTAGTATCTCTCAAACACCAAATGTTTAATCTGGTCCGTAGAGGAATATCACTAGACCGTAGTATTTAATGGCTGTTGTCAAACTAATTTTAAAATAGGTGAGACGTGACTTAGGGTTTGATGTCCCCAATTTGATGTTTTTGATGTCTCTTCGCTTATTTCTTACATGTACCCAATGCTGATTTTTAATAAAACAAAAAATTAAAAATTAAAAACAAAATTAGAGAAACTAGTATCCAGCAAGTCTTTACCTACCCCGACGCCCCACTCTTACCTTTCCCCCTCCCCCCAATTTTCACGCCAGCAACCTTGCATTGCTTGTAGTAACCCTCACTCCGACTTGATGTCGGCAATGCCTTATCTCTTAGAAAATTAAAGCCTAAGTTCTAACAGTATAATAGACCTAATCACATTCGACTAACCATACTCTCACTATAATACATTACAATTTCATGTTAATCATGAAGTTTACATTACCTAGTGTGGATGCAAATTTACATCGTCTTCTTCTTTGACGAAAATGCACCTGCAAAATAATAACACCTAAGATTAAGGCCAAAAGCCCGCCCACGATGAATGGAAAGGGGTTTTGGCGGAAGAATCTCTGATGCCAAAGTTAGAATTTGAGAGAAAATGTGTTTGGAAATTTTTGGGAGAGAATAAACTTAACTTCTTAGAAGGAATATGAGACTATTTATAAGGGTGTGGCCGGCCCTATTTGGAGAATAGGATCCGGCCATAATAGGAAGAAATAAGGGTTTAATGGCAAGATATTTTGACGAAAACTCATTGGATACCCATTAAAATATCGGTAACTCAAAAAAACGAAAATATCGGCGATATTTCGTCGATATTTTCGATATTTTGGTCCTTGAGCGGGACCCACTCTTTATTAAAAAAATTAATTAAATATTAAAAAATTAATTAAGTTTTTTAATTCTAAAAAAAAAAATGGGGGACCCACCAGTCCACCCGTGTCCCCCTTCTTCTTCTTCTTCTTCTTCTTCTTCTTCTTCTTCTTCTTCTTCTTCTTCTTCTTCTTCTTTTGTTTTTCCCTTGCAATTGCTTACTTCTTCTTCCCTTGCACTTGCTTAGCAAGCATACCCCACTTGAGAGAGAGAACGTGGTCGCAGGGCGGGGTGGGCCCTGACTTCTTCTTCTTCTTCTTCTTCTTCTGTTCTTCCCTTGCAATTGCTTAGCGAGCATACCCCACTTGAGAGAGAGAACGTGGCCGCGGGGCAGGGCCCATCTTCTTCTGTTCTTCCCTTGCAATTGCTTACTTCTTCTTCTTCTTCCGTTCTTCCATTGCAATTGCTTAGCAAGCATACCCCACTTGAGAGAGAGAACGTGGCCGCGGGGCGGGGTGGGCCCGGACTTCTTCTTCTTTTTCTGTTCTTCCCTTGCAATTGCTTACTTCTTATTCTTCTGTTCTTCCATTGCAATTGCTTAGCAAGCATACCCCACTTGAAAGAGAGAACATGGTCGCGGGGCGGGGTGGCCCCCAGCTTCTTCTTCTTATATTCTTCCTTTGCAATTGCTTACTTCTTCTTCTTCTATTATTCCCTTGCAATTGCTTAGCAAGCATACCCCACTTGAGAGAGAGAAGGTGGCCCCGGGGCGGGGTGGGCCCCACCGGTAGGGTATGCTTGCTAAGCAATTGCAAGGGAAGAAGAGATGCATACCCCACTTGAGAAAGAGAACGTGGCCGAATGGCTGGGCGGGGCAGGGTGGGCCCTACCGATGGGGTATGCTTGCTAAGCAATTGCAAGGGAAGAAGAGATACGATATATATGCATTTAGGGTGCCAGCTAAGAAATTGGCAAGGATGAAGGATCCAATGATATAAGACATGCATCTAGGGTTTCATTTTATTTTTTATTGTGTTAATATAATTTGTTCATTTTGATTTTGTTTTTCCATTTATTTATTAAAAAAATTTATTTTTAACTAATTAACTACAAGGGTAATTTTGTCCTTAAGGGGTGGATGTGAAAGTGAATTAAAAAGTCAAAGAGTGTGAGTGTAATGTTTCAAACCTGAGGGGGTTTTGTGAAAAAACGATAAACCTCAAGGGGTGTTAGTGTAATTAATCATTCTGAAGACTAAAGAAGTTTCGAAAGCATTAATTGAACATGTCCAATAGCAAAAGTTGATTAGGTTAGTTGATTAAGACATTTTCGGCCCCTTATACTCAAGTTCAAGTTTAAGAGTAGCCTTGTAAAAAGAATGAAGAAAAAAAAAATCAAAGATGTTGAATATTTGACGAAGGAAAAAAAGGCAAGAAGAGTTTGGCTAAAATTTCCAGTCAACTCAAACCTTCTTAAGGACAAAACTTGTCTGCCGGTTCAAACATTCCTGTCAATTCATGACTACATTTCAATCATGAGCAGATCACTTTGAAAAGGAGATGGATTATCTGCCCTCCCATTCCCATATCATTCTCATAATTTTCTGTTTTGTGCGATCACGGTTAAGCCACGTCAACATTTTATATTAATTTTTTTATAAAAATAATAAGACAAAAAGCAAATGTTGACGTGGCTTAACCGTGACCGCACAAAACATAAGGACATGAAGAGGGTATGGGAAGGAGAGGGCAGACAATCCATCTCCCTTTGAAAAACCAAACAAAGAAGAAGGGCGACAACGAAGCAACCGTCAAACACGGGTTAAAGGTATATAAGCTGACCTAAACCTTTCTTATGTGCACAAGGTACGTACAAGGTGGGATTAATCAAAATATTAGGGAAATTAAAATTTTAAGTTAAAAAAATATCACCAATAAAAAATAAGCGCGTTAACCAACATAGTTTAATTATCAACAACTATATATTTTATTTTAAAATTTTGGTCTTCCTACCTTTGTTTTTTGGAAACATTTTTGCTCACTACCATTTAGTGTGATGTATGCTCACCATCCTATTTATCACCTTTAGATGATTGATAGTACATACCGTACACATATGTATTATAATGATTTAATAATTAAATAATAATATACCTTACATACCTTGCAGATGGGAAATTTTTCAATGTGAAAGGAATATGCATTCTCTTATTTTTGCAAAAAAATAAAAAATAAAAAAATTGTTAATGGGTGTTAACAAGTGAAACGGTTGACTTATTAGATTAATGAGTTGAATTTGAGTGACTTGTTAAATTAACGGGTCAAATTCAACCCATTCCAAACTCAGTAAACCCAGCCCGTTTACACAGGTCTATTTAATGAGAGGAACTCTTCCACTCCTGCATTGCTTTTGTTGATACAACCTATGATTTTATGATCAATCATCAAAAAATGAAAAACATTACTACCCTTCTTTTGATTATTTCCGTTTTTACTTTGCTCAGCTTTCCGACCAGTACGGCAGCTGATTACCCGAGTCCCCCCAAACTCTGCCCAAACACCACCACCTTCACCCCAAACTCCACCTTCCAGTCCAACCTCAACCGCCTCCTCTCCACCCTCTCCTCCAACGCTAACCACTCCACCGGTTTCTACAACGCCACAGTCCAAACCACGAACAACGCCGTCTACGGCCTTTTCCTCTGCCGCGGCGACGTCGTGGGCACCGACGCTTGCGAAACCTGTGTCGCCACCGCAATCACCGAGGCCCCACAACTCTGCTCCTTAAAAAAACAGGTGGTGATCTGGTACGATGACTGCATGCTACGCTATTCCAACGAGTCATTCTTCTCCACCCCCCCGAGTTGACCCCCGCCCTGTACATGTGGTACATGGATAACGCCACCGATCAGACTCGGTTCAACCAGGTGGTGGAGGCGAGTATGAACGAGAGGTGGCTACCGAGGCTGCCAACGACGCCGACAAGTTCGCTACAAAAGAAGAGAACGTCAGTGATCTGATTCACCTGTACAGCCTTGGACAGTGCACACCGGACCTGTCCGCGACTGCTTGCGACCGGTGCTTAAGGTTTGTCATAGCGGAATGGCCGAATTGTTGTAGCGGAAAGCAAGAGGTACGACTTCTGCATCCGAGTTGTAACGTTAGGTATGCAACCTACCCCTTCTACGCCCAGAACGCCACAGCCCCTGAACCTGCACCAGGGGCTCCTCCTCCTCCGCCTAAAGGTAAAGCGAACAAACATTTTAAAACTTTTTAGAAGCCCCAATCAAGTCATTTCTGGTATTATGAGATTAGTTTATTGGAATTTTTTTTTGTTTATTTTACAGGAAAAAATATCCCAACTGTTACAGTTGTTGCCGTTGTTGTACCAATATCTGTATCTGTGCTACTCATTGTTGTTGGTTACTGCTGCATAACCAGGAGAGCAAGAAAGAAGTACAATCAAGCAGCAGCAGATAGGGTGAATAGATAAGCTGTTACTGCTACGTATTGTAATATCCGCTTATATATACAATCGTCTCTAGACAATAACAAAATCTACCGATATGGTATCATCCGTCCTTAAAAGGATGAACGTTCTGCACATACAAGTTTTAGGCGCAATTTCTGTTTGTTTATATGATGTGAATCGCATAAAATTCTACTAGTGCTCGGACTCTACATCTGTTTATATTTATTTGTTAGAAAACATGAAACTTGAATTTGGTTTCCAACGATGATTGACCATTGTTAGGATTGAAGACATCAAAGATGTAAATGTAATCTGTATCCTGAGTTTCTCCAATATCTTGATTTTTCACATAACATGATTGATATGGTTTAGTGAGTCCTTTAATCGGTAATAACCGAATTAAACATTTTGATACTTACTATCGTAACGATCATTTTCCAGCATCTTCCTCAAATTGTACATTCTATTTTTTTCCATGTATTATTTACCAAGTATAGACTTACATAGAGCAGAAAACGAAGATTGTGTTACTTTTCTGTAAATTTAGTTTCTGAATTATCATCTGAGTGAAAATTAGGTCACTGAACTATTTTTTTTCTTCAGAAAAATCAGTCATTGAATTAAAAAAATCTGCCAATTACAATATTATATTTGAAGCTACTATTTTCAATTTTCCATCAATTTAAGCCACATTACTTATATGTGATACACATTGTAGGGTTGGTTGGTAATTGTTCATAAAGAAATAGTGTATGGAGTTAACTTTTGAGGATAAATTATATGTTAGATTTGTAACCTATATGAAATGTTAAGGACTTATAAGCGAAAAAATGACGGTATTACACTTCAAAGTGTCTCAAGTGACTTAAGTTGATGAAAAATTGGATAAAATAGCTTTGAATATAATAGTAGGGATGCAATTAGCAATTCGTAATGAATTTAGGGACTTATTTTACCAAAAAGTAATTCAGGGACCTAATTTGATTGGTAATTGTTCATAAAGAATTAGTGTATGAAGTTAACTTTTGAGGATAAATTATACGTTAGATTTGTAACCTATATGAAATGTTAAGGACTTGTAGGCGAAAAAAGGACGGTATTACACTTCAAAGTGTCTCAAGTGACTTAAGTTGACGAAAAATTGGATAAAATAGCTTTGAATATAATAGTAAGGATGCAATTAGCAATTCGTAATGAATTTAGGGACTTATTTTACCAAAAAGTAATTCAGAGACCTAATTTTCGTTGAGGTGATAGTTCAGTGACTAAGTTGGCATTTCACCCTTATTATTCTTAAGCTACTCTGTCAATCTGCCATTACCTAAACAACCAGCATTTTTCCTCCGAAGCAGAGCAGTAGGGAACACGTCAAAGACAACGCTAGAATCCGATCAATCCATCGGCAAGTCATCTCCGTTCGTTGATGAAGGATCTATCATTGAAGTATACCCTGGATAGTGTGCATAAATAAAGTGTTAGGATCTATTGTAATATATGTTTATCAACCTACTGCTTTGCAATCTATGGATTAGAATTATATATATATGTATATGAGCAGCGGCGCGGATTCAGAATTTATAATCAATGAGATGGTAAAAATGTTTAATTTTTTTTTAAACCTCAATATTCAATTTCATAAACCATAAATTTGGGATAATAATTTAAAAGTTACTTGAAATTTTAGGGACAAAAATATGAGAGAGGAAAGAGTAGTGGCTCGGTGGCAAAATGGCCGCATGTGGTGGCGGCTTTGGGGGGAAGTAATCGGGGTTGGGTGTGGATGTAAGGAGGTTTATTGTTATTTTTTTTTCTTTTAAAACATTTGTAAAAGATAACGAGAACTAAAGACCAGGTTCAAAATTATGTCGTTTTAAAAGGAAAGCTCGTGCGTCCAGTATGCAGAAACATCAACTTCAGGCAATTCATTCAGTCATTTCGTCAAAAGATGGTGGGCACCAAAGCCTCACCAACTAGACAATCAAAGGGGTCACTGGAGTTGATCCCAAACCATTTTTTTGGCCTTCACAGGGTCAAGTTTAGCTAGGGGACAAAAACAATTAATTTTTCTTTTTGTACCTGCATACTTAGATTACACACCAATAAAATGATGAATAATAACTTATGCAGTCCCTTTTTAAGGGAATGATATAAAAATAGGGATTAGTTTGTGAGGTTCATTTCAAATCGAATTCCAAAGATTCGAATTGTCCATTTTATAAGTCTGGATTCATAGATCATTTTTGTAAAAATTTATTTCAATCTGAACGATTTACTTATTTAATTGTCTCAATGAAGAACATAGTGTTTGTCAATTTCTTTGAACTCAATTAGATACATCAAATATTTTCAATTTATCTAATATTTTGCAAGGATGATCTATGAGGTGCAACTTAAAAATAGACTGTTCAGATCATTAAAGTTTGATGTAGTTGTGTCAATCCTAACAATTTGCCTATTTAATTGTCTCGATGAAACTTTAGTGTTTTTTTGACACACCCCGATCCAGAGGATCCAGGCGTGCTGGCCGTCACGTGAGCGTGACGTAACCATAAGTGCGAAACAGAAGCAAAACAATAACGTTCATAAGAAAGAATTCAAACCAACTCTAGCTGAACAACCTAATAGAATAACAAGATGAGTTATAAAGTAACCACATGAATTCAGAGCATAGGTTTAGGTGCAGTCAAGTAGGACTAAAACAAAAGTACATCACCCTCGGGTGAGTCCTACATGTCAAGTGTCTGTCAGAATGCCAGAAATAGACCTCTTGAGCCACCAAACCGCTAATTAGAACCTGGAGGGGCGCAAAACAAAATGAGTGGGTCAGTAAAACCAAAGATTTTCCAAAACATTTCATTAAAATCATTTCTAACCCCTCACCGTAAAACCTGTATACTTTCCCAGAAAACAGTATATACACATATATATATACGCAACATCATAACTCAGCACATATCCATCATCATAACATCTCAGAAATGATATGCCATGCCCAAAATATAATCGGAATACATAGATCTCAGTCAGGTGAAATGATAAGTTAATCGGAGACCCTACAATGGTCCTGTACGGCTGATTCTAAAGCTCAACATCCAATCTAACCGGAGTCACCTCGGTGACCTGTACGGTCTAACTCTGCACGTCACTCGGAACTACATAAGGTAGTCTGTACGATGACAGGTGTAATAATACGCTCTAGTGCTTCTCACATCAATCATCAGCGCGCATATCTAAGGTCACCCACCAGTCGGAACCCCTCTAATGGTCTGTACAACTGGCATGTCGGAACCCTCACATGGTCTGTACGACATCCACCTACTTGGATCCAAGGCGAGCGTGCGGTGTGGTGAATACTAATATAAGCACTAACACCTAGGGGCAGGTTATGAGCTTTTCAATGCAATTCATATAAAATAAATCATCTGCATAATAATAAAACTCACCTGTGCGTCCACTGCGCCAATTCATATATATATGCATCAATTATCAATTCAAATATCTCATCGATTGCATGCATGGCATTTTAAAATATATTTTCATATAAACGCATTTTCTGGGAAAAACAGTAGTATATAGGTAATACGAAAACAAAACTGCCCACTCACTGATAAGTTGATGGGTCGTAACCCCCGTGACGTCCTTGGATGCGCTCGTCCTCGGGATAGGTGTCACCTATATGCGAAACAACTATAAAAACGTTAATTTTAAACATATCACCAATATTTCGAAATAACTTCTCATACGATGCTCAATTTGGGTATATGAATATACCACATCGACCTACTCGACGTCACGGACGTTGCACAATTTTTAGAAATTTTTTTGGAGGTCTCATGCGCCCCCACGCGCCGTGGGTGGCACGGGCCTACGCGCCCCTCACGCGCATCTTCTTCCTCCTTGGCTCGCCGGACTGGTTTTTCCGGTGGCCGGTTTCCGGCGAGTTTTAAAACTCTTCGTTTTTCTTCGTTTTTCACCCATTTTCTTCGTATTTTATATCAAATTGAAGCCCCAAACATGTAGAATCACAATAGACTAGTTTAAGGCTCTAAAAATCAAGAAATCTCACCAGAACAATTCCAAGAAATTTGGCCAAAGATGAACCACGTGATCCCGACGTCCAAATCCTTCCAACGAAGCACTCTGAGCTTCCTTGGGACCTCACTAAGCTCACTATAAGCTTAGAATTCCCTGAAACACGACATATTACGAGTGCATGAATAGTAACCCAAAAATGGAGGTTCGGGTTTCACGTGATTTCGAGGGTTTCACTTCCTAAAACTAGTACCATTCAACTCAGAACGTCAAAAGGATGAAGATGCATACCTTGGATGCCTCGATCCGTCGAGTTTGGAAGGTGTTTGGGTGTGTCCGTACGTTTGGGTGTGAAGAGAGAGAGGGAGTCGGGACAAGGAGAGAGAGAGAGACACGGGGAAGGGAGGAATAACAGGGAGGTGTATGTGTGGTCTAAGATCAAATCCACACCATCCGTTTACATCCCTAACCAAACAAACAATCCAACCTTTGAAAATTCTATCCAACTTAATTAATATATCCAGTAGGTTAGGAAAAATATGAATATCTAAAACATATCACACACACACCTTAGCAACGTCAAGGGTATTTCCGTCATTTCATACTCTCGATATGAAAATCTCGGGACGGGCTGTGACATTTTTAGAATATGGTGTTTGTCAATTCTTTGAACTCAATTAGATGCCTCAAATAGTTCCAGTTTATCTAATATTTTGCAAGGATAATCTAAGAGGTGCAACTTGAAAAATGGACGGTTTGGATCGTTGAATTTCGATGTAGTGTGAGTCTCACAACTAATTCCTATCTTTTTAAAAGAATAGAGATCCGGCAAGTAAATGGTTGACCTACTTTGTCATTTTATTATAATTCAGAGGTTTATAATCATGCCATGCAAATGTTGTTGCATGAGCAGATGGAAAACTTGCAAGGTAAATTACGTTGATGAGATAGCCAATAACCCTATGACAAGTACTAAATAATATATATATATAATTAGTGCTATATTTTTTTCTTTAGAGCATTAATGTTAATGGATTAAACAGCCAGTTGTGGGGTGGAAAAAAATACCGAAAATCCAAAACCGAACCGAAAAAATCTCAAATCGAAAATTCCGAAATTTTTTGTACCCAATTCCGAACCAATCCCAAAATTTCGGTACGAGAATCGGTCTCACATTTTCATTCGTTCGGTAATCCCAAACCGAACCGAAATAAAAAATATATATTATTTAATTTTAAATATATATTTGAAATTGTAACAACCGTCGGATTTGGTTGAGATTTAATCTCAACAGTTGAATCCAAATAAAACCCTCACTCAGTCACTCACTCTCTCTCGACCTCACCTCACCGCTCAGCCTGCTCTCTCATCCAATCATCCTCGCCGATTTCTCTCTGATCTGATATCTCTCTCTCGATTTCTCATCCCTCACTGTGGAGCGGCTGGAGCCTTCCTTCACCATACAGAGCCACGGCCACCGCTCTCTCCCTCGATATCCCTTTGTATTCTGTAATACTGCCTGTACCATAGTTCTGTTTATTTGAATTAGCAGTTGATGTTGCTCTTAACTTACCACTTTGTTGCTTCAGCTTCAAAAGGTTTGCATTTGCAGTTGTCACAGATGTAAAAGCATTTGCGAAAAGAATCCTTTTAACACATGGTTATAAGTTTTTTCACACACAAATGGCTCCGCTCTGTCTCGAGATGTTTTTCTCTTTTCCGGATTGAGGTATGCGAAATGTTTGCGAAGACCTTTTAGGATCATTTTGTCCGTGTCGCTTGTGCCATCCTGCTATCACAAATTGAGCCCTGTTGCTCTTCTCGTTTAGTTTGTTTGGAGAAACCTTGTTTTCGTAGATGGGTTTAGGGTTAACATATTAAATTGCCACGAACAATGCCCTAATCAGCTCTGCACATTTTGTACTTGTTTCGTTGTATGTTTTTGTTTCTTCTTTTTGCTCTTCTGCTTTGTTTCTTCTTTTTCTTCTTCCGGTACATAACAGGCATTCCTTCAATTTGGGATTCCCGATTTGTCTCGAAAATACTTTGAGATTCCCAAAAATTTCGTTTGGGATTCGTTTTCAAAGTTCCGTCCCGAAAAATTTCGTTTGAGATCCCGGATACTAGTTTCGGTTCGGTATCCCATACCGAACCAGCCCTACAATCAATTTATGTGGGAAAAAGCTTCTTTGGTATTCTTCATATCATGTGGCGAGTCCACCAAGGGCCAAAGGTAGTCAGATCTCTTCTCTTGTGTGTAGGTCAGATCTCCTTGTTAATATATAGAAGCAAAAGAAATTTGGGAGAGAGAGGAGAGAGGGATGGGGTTGGGAGTGTGTGTGGAATATGACCACTTCACCTCATGATCACCACAGTTGCAAGTCAAACTGGAAAAGGAAATTGTGTTGAATAAACATGTTCGCTGTTTCGTAATTGTTGATGTTTTCTTGGCTTCAGGATGGGGCATTCTTTCTGTTGTGGGGACTGTGAATAGACTGCTTTTGTTCTGCTTGCCAACCCTACACTTTACATGTTGCTAATTACACATACATGCACCCTTTAATTTCTGTAAAAAAAAAAATGGTGACACTTACCATAATTAACCAGACAAAATATGTATAAACAGAAAATCCAAACTCCATTATAAGTTGATGGCCCATTGAGTCTGTAATGCTGTGTTGGATGAAGGGTCATCTCGTTACGTTGGTATCAAACATTATTGAAATCAATTATGCAAAGATATTTTCATAAAATGCTTCTCGATGCGCAAGAACGTGCGTGAAAAGGCTAATTTAAAATTAAAAAAGAGGAATGTTGAGCATTATTGTGCTGATGCTGGATGAAGGGGCCAGCATGTGATATGTTGGTATGTATTCAAACATGATAAATGCTAAAGAGACAATCTTATAAAACATTATACAAAAAATATGAGATGACAAAGAATTTATGGAGAGCTCCTACTTTTGAGATAGTCCACGTAGTATTTTTCATTCAAACATTATATAAATCAAATATATTCACTTGAGGTGTAGAAAGAACGCGTGTTAAGAGACTGATACGTACATTCATAAAATCCGTAAATTTATTGTACTTTTCTTTTCATGCAAAGTTATAAGGACTGAATTGAACTTGCATGCATGAGCCTGTATATATCCCGAAGTCCTTTGATAGGCTGGAGACCACTTTGCTTGGGATATGATGATGATAAAGGATCACAAATAACAAAAGTTGAGATTGAAAATTTTCATGCAAGTAAACTTTTTAGTTAAAAGTAGACAAAGCTTAGGCATTGAGTTTAATCTGTCACGTGTAGTCTCCCAGCTAGCACACCATCTCCATCAGGCTATGTCTATCTCCTAACAACATATTATCATCATCGTTTTTCCATCTGTTTGCGTGAAGAAAATTCAACTATAAAACCCCATTCAACAACAACAAATTCCCCACACCCAGAAAATTAAAATTAAAATCCACAACCCTAAACCCTAGATCAACCATAGTTTCTGAAACTTACCAATCCAAAAATGTATGTGTGATTGGAGCTGGACCCTCGGGGCTTGTAGATGCAAGGGAGCTGAGGAAAGAAGGTCACAGTGTGGTGGTGTTGGAACAAAACCATGATGTGGGAGGGCAGTGGCCCTACGACCCAAATGTGGAGGGAGAGGATCCCTTAGGAAGGTCACCTACCCTAAAAGTGCATAGCAGTCTTTACACCTCTTTGAGGCATATATCTCCAATAGAGATCAAACAATCCTTTTCAATCACAATCTCTTCCGGCTAGTACTAGAATGAGAACTAGAATCATTATGTTCTCTTCCGGCTAGCACTAGAATGAGAACTAGAATCATTGCGATAGTTGTGTAAAATTTTATTAGTCAATATAGATTAAAACACATGTAAGTAACTAACCTAGAGACGCCATGCTCGAAACCTTGGTGTGCAAAGAGTCTTCTACGTTGTACTGATCCTTAGCAATCAAACCGTATGGGGAGTTTGTGAATATTGCGTATATCAGCAAACGCAGGGACCTTCACTTATATAGGCATGTTAACCTAATAGGCTGAGCCCATCATTGAGACCTAATAGGTAATTGAATATGTCTATATCTCCTTAACCAATCAGGATTAGGAACCCCTTTAGCAAGAATAACAACTTAATATTATATTCCTTTTGCAACCGGTAAAGTCCAAGTTAATTCCCTAATCCTATAACTTGATCCTCAAGTAACGTACAATGATTGTGAGACCACAAAATCTTGTGAGAACCGGATTTTACTCCAACATTCTCCCACTTGGTCGAAACAAGCATTGTATGAAACTTAACTTAAGAGAAACCAAATCAGGATTACTTTAGTGGCCATGGAAATCACTTAAACTCAAAGTTCCTTATAGCTTCTGTCAATTAGCACAATCACATAGAACTAACAAGTCTATTGGACAAGGGCAACGTCTGTAGTCTTCATAATCACAAATGTGAGCATGGTTAATCACATGAAACATCAATAAGTAAGAAAATCGAAATATAAATATCAAACTTGATGTAATATATTGATATTTTAATTTCTAAGGTCCTCCTTGATCAGACCATATAAGTCTGCTTAATGCTTCAAATGAAGCCCTCCAAAACTATTAAAAGAATGAAGAATAACGACTGAAACCTTATGTCCAAAACCCAGTCAGTGCTAGCATGATGAACTGTATCAGAACACCTTAGTTTTCTACTCTTAATGAAAACACTATCTGAACACATTCTTCATATCATCTTGTAAATGATTGTGACTTTAAAGCATTAACTTTACTTTTTACTTAATAACTGCATTCAAACAGCCACACAAATATATAAAACAATCAACAAGTTCATAATAAAAATAACTGAAAATGCTTCAAACTTTATAATCCAAACTCACGAACCAACCAAAAACTAATAGTCTTAGTGACTTAACTCCAGAATCAATGCAAGGGAACTAACTAAAACATGAATCTCCCACTAATTCAGTGCCTAAAATCGAAAACTAAGCCCACGTTTTTCACATGCACATGGAACGCTGCATTAGGAAGAGCTTTATTGAGTGGATTCGCCAACATTGACTTAGTATCACTGTAATCAATTTTAATTTGCTGCTTCTTGACTTCCTTGCGAATCATCTTATACTTGAGATCCAAATTTCTAGTTCCATTAGACCTTTTGTTGTTCCGAGCATGGAAAACAACAGCTTTGTTATTGCACCATAACTGAATTGGCCTAGCAATCGATTCAACAACATTCATGCTAGATATAAAGTTCTTCAACCACATGTTGGAAATGTGCCCTAAAACCAATCATATGATGATACTTTACGGACATTTCACGTGTTAAACTAATCTAGTTTAATATCAAGGGCAAAGATTATTGTTTTAAGCCGTCTCATATAAATGTTATATGCTTAAACGATAAGTCCAAGGAATATGTAATTAGGAGAATGTAATTTAAACAAGTTAGATTCATGAGACCATTCTCTTTCGTATACATATCCTAAACGTTCCTGATCATAGGATTGCCAATTGGGCATTGACAGTCCGTTAAGATCAGTACGTGCTGTGTCTTCTCTCAGGGAGAGTGACAGGTCTCGAGTCATTGGTGTGATTGACACCAAGACAAGCATGTAGGTGCTCAATAAAGAATGAGTTCACTGAACACGATCAACGAAGAGTTCTCATACTCATGTCACATGAGAACTCATGGTTAGGATAATGCAAAGTAGTCATTTGACCTGAGGCATCATAGTTGTCTTGTGGTTAGGTCCTTGATCTTTGACTATGTCAAAGTCACTCCATCAGAGGGTGTCCACGGCATAGTTGGGGTTAAGCCACTTAGCCATGGAGGCAAGTGAATGCGCAACAAGGGATCTCTAACCTTCAAACCGTTTGAGGGAGAATACTCTATGATATGATTAAGAATCTCTGGCCAGAGTATGAATGAGATTTAGGAAGTTGTTCCAAATCACATTCAAGGTAATCATATAAGTAAATGAATCACATTGGATAGTAGACATGAATAAACTATCAAACCAAACAATGTGGTCAAGAGTGTTGTATTAGAGAAAGACCGTATTGCATTGTAATCCTAAACTGAATAGGTTCTCCACCTCTTCTGATTAGCTTGGGTAACCATGACATACTGCTAGGTGTCACTCATGGTTTGTGGAAGCCCTAAACGTGTATAATCACCAAAGGGAGAATTGAAAGTAAGTTTCAATTCACAATCGATTTGAAAGAGTTCTAATCGCCCACTACCTCGCTAAAAGAAACCTAATGGATCGTACACCGTGTAAGGTAGAGATTGAAGAAACAAAGGAGATGAGTAATGATAATTAAATGGTTTAATTATTTATGGCAAGGATAAATTAATATGTTAATTAATCAAACGAATAAAGTTCGTTAAAAGACCACAGGTTAGTTTTGGGCTTCAAGGCCCAATGGGCTTCGAACGTCAAGCCCATTGACTTAAGTTGTATGACAACTTAATGACTAATAATTCACAAAGGCCCAAAAAGCCCAATGAAACCCTATGGCCGGCCATAATGAGAATGGAGTGGGTTTTGGACTTATTACAAGTTTGCCACTCCAATGAAGGTAGGTATAAATATGACTTTATAGCTATTTCTTCATTAGGGTTTCTTTTGGGAGAAAAGATGAGAACAAAAGCTCTCTTTGCTCTCTAAGAGCCCGGCCACCCTAGAGGAACATAGCTAGCAATCTTACTTCCTCTAGGTCACTCATTTCTTCATCAATCCTTCCTTGGTGTGGAGACTTAGAGGTTCTCAACTTTGAGAACTTGGAGAAACCAATTATTCCATCCAAATCCATGGAGCTAAGAAGCAAGGAATGAAGGCCCTATCTCTTGGATGATTATCCTTTGCTTATGCAAAGAGGAATCAACAAAGGTATAAATTTCTCAACTCACTTTGTTTTGAGTTGAGTCTTGGTTCACCCATCTACTAGGCTTTGAATTTCATGGGTAATGTTTTGTTTTTAAGTGCATACAAGCATAATTCTGCCTTTAAGATGTTAATTGCATGCTATAGATGTTGCTCAAATGAACATGTTTTTCACAAAATTTCCTTCACCACACAGCTTGTGAAGTGGCTTCATAGCAAGCTACATATTTAGCCTGCATTGTAGACGTTGCAACTTCCCCTTGTTTTGCACTTTTCCAAGACACTGCTCCTCAATCAAGCATGAAAACGTAGCTAGAAGTAGACTTGAGAGAATTTGCACACCCCGCAAAATCCGAATCCGAGTAGCCAATCAACTCGAGGTTATTGGTTCTTCTATAGCAAACTGTATAAGTCTTAGTCCTTTTCAAATACCTCATGACTCTCTTTGCAGCCATCCAATGAGTAAAACCTGGATTAGACTGATATCTAGACAAAACACGAATTGCTTGAGCGATGTCGGGTCTAGTGCACACTTGTGCGTACATGAGGCTACCAATACGAGAAGCATAAGGTCTTCCATCCATCTCTGCCCTTTTAGTTTCAGTTTTAGGGCATTGTGATTTACTTAGCTTATCTGCCTTTGCCATGGGAATGTCACAACCATTGCAATCCTGCATCTCAAACCTTTTCAAAACTCGTTCAACATAAGCCTTTTGAGATAAGCCAAGTATTTTATTCTTCCTATCTCTGGTAATTTCTATCCCCAAGACGTAAGAAACCTCTCCCATGTCCTTCATCTCAAATCTATTAGACAAGATAAGCTTTGTCTTATGGAGTAGGGTAAGATTTGTGCTAGCTAGCAAGATATCATCTACATAAAGGACCAAGATTACAAAATGCTTCCCACTGAATTTTAGATATATGCACTCATTGGACGGGTTCTTAATGAAACCATAATCTTGTATAACTTGATCAAATTTCAAGTACCATTGTCTTGAGGCTTGTTTCAAACCATAAATGGATTTCTTAAGCTTACACACTAAATTCTCTCTCCCTTCTTGAATGAACCCTTCCGGTTGCTTCATGAAAATTTCTTCATCCAAATAACCATTCAAGAATGCTGTTTTTACATCCATTTAGTGTAGAAACAAGTCGAAGTGAGCTACAAGTGCCATTATGACCCTAAATGAATCTTTGGTAGAAACGGGAGAAAATGTCTCATTGTAGTCAATTCCTTCCTTTTGAGTGAACCCTTTGGCTACTAATCTAGCCTTATATCGGTCTATGTCTCCCTCAAAATCTCTTTTGGTTTTGAATACTCACTTATATCCTATAGCCTTGCACCCCTTTGGTAATTGTACTAACTTCCAAACTCTATTCTTACGCATTGATTCAAGCTCAGACTTCATGGCTTTCAACCACTCTTCATTTTGAGAACTAGTCATGGCCTCCTTGAATGTAATTGGATCATCAACCTCTCCCAAATTAAATTCAGATTCTAGTAGATAATAAATAAAATCATCCGATATTGCATACCTTCTAATTCTTTGGGATTTTCTTAAAAGGACTTGGTTTTGGTCATCGACATTATTAGCAGGGACTATGGGCTCACTCACTTGGATTGGCATATCATGGTGATCATGTGCAATTTCTTGCTGCTCACTTTCCACGTAAGCATTAAGAGGTGGACTTTCATCACTTGTTGCCATGGTGGGGTTAACCATAACATCTTCTTGTACAACAGGTCCTTGTTCATTATATAATTTATTTTCCTCTTCAAAGCTGAAGCTTTCAACCTCTAAATCACCAACCGACTCTTCTATAAACTTAGCTTTCCCAGTTTCAATAATTCTTGTGGTGTGATTTGGACAATAAAACTGATAACCTTTGCTCCTTTTGGGATATCCAATGAAGAAACAAATAATGGTTCTTGGGTCTAACTTTTTCTCCAATGGATTATAAGCTCTTGCTTCTGCCTTGCAACCCCAAACTTTTAGATGAAATACACTCGGTTTCTTCTTGTACCATAATTCATATGGAGTGCTTGGAACAGATTTGCTAGGAGCTCTATTTAAGATGTAGTTCGTTGTCTTTATAGCCTCACCCCACAAAAACATTGGCAACTTTGTGCAGCACATCATACTCCTCACCATATCTTTAAAAGTTCTATTTCGTCTTTCCGAAACTCCGTTCTGTTCAGGTGTTCCAGGATTAGTGTACTGTGCTACAATGTCATTCTTTTCCAAAAACTGTGTAAAAGGTCCAGGACGACGGCCAGCTTCATCATATTTGCCATAGTATTCCCCGCCTCTATTAGATCTAACAACTTTGATCCTTAAGTCTAATTTGTTTTCCACTTTAGCTTTATATATTTTAAAAGCTTCAAACACAACAAAATTTTCAGCCAAAAGATATATGTAGCCATACCTTGAATAGTCATCAATGAAGGTGATGAAATATTTAAAACCATCATGTGTTAGTGTGGGAAACGGACCGTAAATGTCAGTGTAAATAAGTTCCAGCATATTTTGGCTTCTAATTGCACCCTTCTTTTTGGTGTTAACCATTTTTCCTTTTATACATTCAACACAAACATCCATGTCTTGATAATCAAGTGGTGGCAAAATTTCAGTTTTTGTTAAAGTTTGTATTCGTTCCTTTGATATATGTCCTAACCGTTTGTGCCATAACTTGGATAAAGTTTCATTGGTTGAAATCCTTCTCTTAATTCCTACGGTGTTCATGGAGACAAATGGAACCTTGCAATTTAGCTTAAATAAACCATCAACAAACAGACCACTTCCAACAAAATTCAACTTATGATTAATATTGAAGCCATCTTCATTAAAATTCGGAAAAAGTTTATTCTTGACGAGTTTGCCAATGGAAACCAAATTCCTTCTCATAGAAGGTACATAAATAACATCTTCTAAATCTAAAATAAAACCAGAATCCAAAACAAGTTGAACTACTCCAATGAACTCCACCGGTACTCTTTCTCCATTGCCTACGAACACGCTTACTTCATCCTTATTTAGCACCCTCTTGCTTATGAACCCCTGCAAGGTATATGTAATATGCACAAAAGCACCACTATCAAGCCACCATGTATCAGAAAGAACATCAACCAAACTAGTTTCAAAGCAAACAAACACAATGTTCTTACCTTTAACCTTTTGTTTCTCCAACCAACGCCTATACTTTGGGCAATCCTTCTTCAAATGCCCAACAAATTTCTTACAGAAAAAACACTTCAAACCATTTGGCTTGGTTTCTGCCTTGAAGTTGTTAGACCTTTTAGGTTTGTAGGAGGGGTTTTTGGAAATTTCTTTTACTGAATTGTTAGCATGGGTGTGGACTAAATTAGCGACCTTGCTCTTCTTTTGTCTTATGTTCTGCTCTTCGTGAACACAAATAGCTATAAGCTCATTGAGATCCCACTTTTCCTTTTGAGCATTGTAGGTGATTTTCAGTTGAGAGTACTCTGAAGGCAAAGAGTTGAAAGCCACATGAACCAAGAATGGATCACTAATTGCAAAATCCAAAGCATTCAACTTAGTAGCAATATCAATGAGCCCCAATATGTGCTTCCTCACACTTCCATCGACAAACTTGGTAGTCATCAATGAGTTCATGAGGTTTCCGGTTTCAGCTTTGTCGGATTCCTTGAACTTAGCTTCAATTTATGCCAAAAATTCCTTAGCACTATCCGTATCAGCAATACCACCTCTCACAGTGTCTGACATTGCCCTTTTCATAATGAGAATTGCCATCATATTTGCCTTATGCCACTTCTCATACTTGTTTTTAATCTTAGTCGAGTCGTCCTCTTCAGGAACATATGGTTCTTCCTCTCTCAAAGCAACATCTAAGTCCATGAGACCTAGAACAATCTCTATGTCTTGTTTCCACTTTTTATAGTTGGTCCCGGTTAAAGCTTGGATTGAATTGAAATTCGACTGCTGAGGATTAAA